>NW_016157226.1:227647-315942 GCF_001687245.7 Rhagoletis zephyria | reverse complement strand
ATGATTTCTCTGCAATATAATTCTAAAATTAAGCAATTATGTAAGACGTATCATTTATGTTTTATCTGATCTCGTACTTATATCTGTTAAGGTCTTGTAAAATTAGCACAAATGCACGTGATTAAAAAGTTAAATAAAAAATTTAATAAATAGCAAAATCTATTTGGCTAATTTAAAATGTTCGTTATCATTGCTCTCTTATTACTCCTATAGGAGGCCTTCGGGATGCCTCTAATGGGAGCACTCCCTTATTGCTCGTTCGGGAGGTATATGGGATGTTTTCTATGTGCACTCCCTTGTTGTCTTTTTGGGAGGTTTCTGGGAGGTAACTATGGGAGTACTCCCGTATTGCTCCATTAGAAGGTTTTTGGGATGATAATTCTGTGTTTGCTCCCCGATTGCTCGTTTAGGAGGTAAAAGGTATTACTCCCCCTCCTAGGACATCCAATGTTAAAGGGAGTATACAAAATAACATGCTTATACACAGAAGCATAGGGAGCAATGGGGAGTATTCGTATACTCCCAAGGGAGTACTCACCGAGCAATCGTACGATGCTCCCAAGTTCTACTGGGTCATTACTGAATTTATTCGCGACACTTTTAAAATTATCACTGCCTTTAAGTTTTCTTCTCGTTTACGAAGTTTCATGACTGGCTGCTTCCATTGTAATTGTTTGCGCCTTGTCTTCGCTTTAGTTGTCATTCCTTCTATGCCGAGTCGGTGGATATTTTATTTCGGGCATATCGTCCATATGCCAACTAAATCGTGGTATTTTCCTGCGTTTTATGCAGGTCGTTATTCCTATCTCTTTCGGTGCCTATCGCCCATGCAACTGGTCCATAGAAGGATTATTTTGTTTTATTAAATTCTTTTTTCGGTCAGAAATTGTTTCTTTGACGGCGTTCTAGCTAACCTATCCATCTCTTTCAACGGATCTCCAGCCGTACAGACCGAAATACCATTGGCAATTGTTCGGATTTGGATGCTTCGGATTTGGATGCATTCTTAAACCGCGCTTGAAGGCTGGCTCTCAGTACAGCTCGATCTTTACTTATATGAGTGAATATTCTCCTTCCAGAGCCACAATCTTAGGTTAGAAGAGGTCTTGAAAGAAAAGGTTTGAAAGCCGTGTATGTAGCCTACATGCCTACACTAGGTTGAGATCTGCCTTGTGTGAGGCGGCAGAAGACACTCACATGAAATTGTGAAGGTCCGACAGTTTCACCTCCACTAGCAATGACAAGCTGGTGAAAAGTCCACACTTTTAATACTTGGATACATTGAAAGTAGTAAACTGATTCCCCTTTTTTCTATTCCGGAGTAAAACTACGGATCGGTACGAACCCCTACTGCAGAGCTTCAAACTTGTTAAAGTATTTGAGTTTGCTCTCTGTTCAACCACGGCCGTAAAGACTTCGAAATGCAAACAGTTTTCTCAATAGGATATTCGTGACGGTTATGGTATGTTGGCAAAATGTACTCATAACCTCGCTAAACGCTGATTGTAGAGAATTTGTAGTTCAGAGCTATGCCTGGTTATCTCATCAGCTGCTGCGTTCCTTTACATCTTTCTAGTCTTTCTTTGACTAGTCGTACAATTGCTATGCCAAGTGACCCAGCAAAGAGTAACGTTGACGAGATGTAGGGATACCTAATGAGGCGCGTAATTTTTTTCCTAATTTCCGCTTTAACTACTAACGCCTTCAGTATAGCACCGAGTTTGAGGTGCTCGAAGCCAATGAACTATGTCTTTGAGAGATGCGTGGCAACCGGAACCAGAACAATACGATCTTGGCGTAACTTTAAAAAGTGGCGAGGTAATACCTTAAAAAGCTGCGAGTTTGGGGGCTCTCGTTTCCGAGTTACAGTGGTATTGAAGAAACTCGCAAAGAAAGAAACGGTAACCTCTTTTATCGCCCCAAAGACCCATCTGCGGCACAGGAAAACGGACAGTTTCTACTTATGAACAAATACGAGGAAAAAGTTAACAGAAATCGCTATTGGCCATCAGACTTTAGCTGGGCATTTAACTAAATTGTCTCCAAAGAAACTGGCAATATTTTTATATGTGAACACCCTTTGGAGGTTTAGTAGACTGAATTCAATAAAAGAGTTAAGAAACGGGTTGATAAGTAATCGTAAATACATATTTTTATTTGCATTTAGCGCCCAACTGTTGATGGAGTTCATTGCCCACCGCACAGAGCACGCAAAACAATACAGAGCGCTGTTAAGATTATTGTAACTAAACTGGTGTAATGTCAATAGTTAATAAGTACGTATTAGGGAATAGCTGTCATCAGCAATTACTGAGGGGAGATGAAGGGGCTTTGTGAATAATAAAACGCTGTAACACAATGAAAATCAGCTAAGTAAACTAGCAGTTGGACACTTAAATGCCACTTACCGAAGAGATAATATTTATTTATTTATTTTTTACTTGTATGTATGTTTGTATATTTTTATGCATGTATGTATGCAATTCATATGCTTATCTAGTACTTAGTAAACAAGCAAATGAGCTCACTTAAGCTGATGCCAGATAAAACTTTGTAGCTTTGCGTGACATTTATAAATTTGCCAGCAAAGCGCCAGACGCAAAAGGTATGCCACAATGAACGCCAAGAAATCAATTTTGCACTGCTTTTTTACTCGTCAAAATTGCTGTGGATTTAAGATATTTTGCTTTAAAATTATCAGCAATGTAATTGAGTTTTATGTTTCAGCATGAATACTCGAATTTGGACGAAACAAAATAAATATTAAACCGGCTGATTGTCAAAGCGCGCAAAAAGATGGGAGTTGGCCATCTTTTCGCTTCGCGCTGCAGCTTCAATGATCTATGTGGCATGCTTTGTGCATTTTCATACAATTCATCTTAGCTGTCAAAGCGAATCTGTCACGTAAAGCGAAGCAAGCGTTTCATGTGGCATCAGCTTTAGCGCCAGTTCATGACCGGTTGAGTTGAGTTGAGTCAGCTGTGCGCATGGAGTGCTGGTTCACATGACGTTTGGCTTGAGCTGATGTAATCAGATGTGACGACGCCTTTTAACACCCAAACGCCGAACATTTTGTGAGTTTACTCTTCACAAAAGGTTACCAATTAGGGAATGAGCATTTGAATGAAGTTCTAACTACATTAGTGCGCCAGTTTTACTTATCAGGCGGCATCATTAGCACTTAGCCATTAATAACTCGTATGTTGGTCATGGAGAAGGAGGAGTTTGCTAATTATAGCCACACGCGACACTGTTGGACTTGCTTGCTCATATGAATTTGCAATGAATGGGATTAGTTTTGCCAGTTGTGTCATTTGGTGATATTTCAGTGGAAATTTGCATTTAGTTAAAGCCTTGTTTATTTTGTTAGTGTAGCGAATTTTGTTTGATCAATATGCAAACTTTTCAGCTAGCTGAAGAGCGGGTGAAATATGTATATATTTTTAGTTAAATGTACCATTTATTTATTTATTTTGGAGAGTGCTCTGCTTAAATTTTTGTTACCAATAAACAATTTATTATTTTTTATTTATTTTAAATTAATTTTGCATAGATAAATAAAAAAAAAAATTATCAAAAATTAATTAATTTTTAAATTAGATGACTAAATGGGACGAAAATTTAGTTTTTCATACATAAATTTTCCAACATCAGCAAGTCTCACATTTTCCACAAAGTTTTGCCAATAATAAGCAAATTTCCAATAGAACCAAATGCAGAAATGCGAAAAATCAACAGCACCTTCTCCCACCCAATACACCGTTAAAGTCTTCAGCAAACAAAGGAAATTCAGCAAAGTTTAACGAAAGTAAAGGAAATGGCGAAGAGGGACCGGCTTGGTCAGCTGTGGAAGCTGATGGTTATAAATTTGCTTCTATTGCATTTTTAACCGACTTCCAAAAAAGGAGGAGGCTATCAGTTCGTCGGAATCTTTTTTTTTTGTTTTTTTTTTTTTATGTATGTTACCGCATAACTTTGGACCACGTCAACCGATTTCGATAATTCTTTTGTGGTCGGAAAGGTAGTGTCTCAGAGGTGGTCCCATACTAATCTGGTTAAGATCCGATCAGCGGATCATGAGATATATATATATATATTTTTTTTTTATATGGGAGTTGAAGTCGGTTTTTTTTTTTGCTAAAAATTACTAGTTATTATTATTATTGCTATGCTGTTGTGGGCATGTGTGTGCGCCTGTGTTGTATGTGCCAGCAGTCACGTTCCATGAGCGCATAAGATATGTATGGAAGAGAAAATTTTAAGTGTACATATGTACATACCTAAACATCGTATGCATGTACAGTGGTGGCCATAGAAACGAGAATACTTTGACTTCAGTTGGACATAATAATTTGAGGTGCAAAAATAACCAATTTTACTTATATACGTTGAGTCTTCAAAGTGTTTTTACTTTGCATTTCATTATTAACTCAAGAAACCAGATACTGTTACAGACAAGCTAGCGAAGAAGGGAACTGTACTGCCTTTGGGGAACCCTGCTCAGAAGACAGACTACTGCTGCAGTCTATTGCTCAGTATTTATAGGCAGCCTGTCCGATCCAGTGGCTGTGTGGTTAATGAGCTGTCTACGAACATGGCACGGAGGTGACTCTGGCGCTAGCAAGTGTCTGTTAGAATGGTCCTTACAGTAACGTAGCAGCGGAAACTGATTCTCAGTGGCTGTGCTCCTCAACTGGAAGCATTTGCGCTTCGCTGTGGAGTTGGTGATTTGGCGCCATGAGGATTCATGCCGCGGCTGTCTGTAGCGCGGCGTTCTGGCAGATCTAAGGTCTTGGCAACCGTGTCCTATCTGCTTGTGCCGGGAGTCCATATTAGTGAGTTTCTCTGTATAATTTTTCGAGTTTGGTTTGGAGACAAACTGTTACCGGAGTGGGCTTATTCTCAGTGCTATATTTTTTTTACTTGTACGAACTTTTGATTTGAGTTTTTTATGCATTAATCGAGATTGAATAAAAACTTGTCTTAAAATATTTTTTTTTTAATTACTGGTTTTTATTAGTACCTTAAAAATTACAATTAGCGCTTATTTGATATTCAAAAATTTGGACTTAAATTTTACCAAAAAATACTAGAAATAACCGACACTTCTCCCCAAAAAGGAACTAAATCTTTACTGATTTTTATTACAAATTGCATACACGGCAAGGTCTTCGAACAGATTTCAAAATATTTTTTTTTCAATGTTTACAAAATCATTTCTTGTTATATGACCTTCACTGTGTTATATTTATATACGTAAATGCATAAAAAGCACATGTGCGGCACTGCAGGATACTCACTCGTTACAAGGACCCTATCAGCTCTTGACGATAGCGCAATGCAACGACTTTGCAAACAGATATGTCGTTGTTTTGCGACATTCCTCTAAGTCTAAATTTATTTCATGCTACATACATACTTTAAATTTATGCTACATACACACATTGCTATTGCCTTGCATCGCTTCATTCTAAATACTCACCTAGCCAGTCTTATCAGCGCCATCTTCCCGTAATCCTTACAGCTTAATACGGAATCCGTTCGGAAGAACAGCAAAAATATATGTATGTAAGTAGAAGGTAACAAATTTCAATGGACAATGTTTTTTTTTTATGTATGTATGAATGCTCGTTTATCCACTTAGCAGTTCGTTGTCCTTTTTCGTTGTTGGCCAGCTAGCAGCAGTCAGCAGTCGGCAGTTAGCAGTAAAAGTCCAAGACGAGTTGCAGCAATGCAATTACCACACCCACGTACCAATTGTCGTTGTCTGTTGTCCGTTTTTTTCTGTTTTACTCCTTTTCACTTGTTTCGAGTTGAAGAAAAAAAAATATTTTTGGCAGTGATTTCTATTCATCGGCAAAATGGGGGATGCATACAAAAAAAAAAAGGAATGATTCCTTTTGCAGACGGACAATTCTCACGTTTATTACTCAATTCACCGTCCCTTTTCACCTAACGATTTTTGTTACTTTGCAGCGGTTATTGCTCCGCACATTCGTTTGGTTATTGTTGTTGCTATTGCTGCTAGGTGGAGAAATGTATGTTTATTTGTAAGTAGTTGACGCGTTGTTGTTTCTGCCGGTACTCACGGCGCTATTTACCTTTTGTAGGTAGGAATTTCTTGTTATTATTTTTTGTTGTTGCTTTTTATGACTGTGTTTTGTTTTCGATTTTTCCACCTTTAACTGCTTGGCGATTGCGTTCAAATGATTACGTTTGTTTTCTCACGTTTAGTTTTATTTTCTGGTTGTTTTACATATGTACGTAAATATATAGCATTTATTCCGTTGTTTTTGTACGCGGCTTTTCGTGTGTGTTTACATTACGATTTGCGCAAACTAAGTCAACTTCCGTTTGATTTGTTTATAGAATTTGCATTTATTCCAAGTCGTCATAGATACCACTGGGAAATTATGAAATTTTCGTTGCACAAATAACTTTGAATTCAACGGAAATTGTTTAAGAATTTCATTTTCGGTAAGTCTTCTTTTAGATTCGCTAGTAATATTTTATTTTTGGCTTAAGAAAATCGTAGATTCGACAGTTTCTTTGGGGAATTTGAAATCGTGTTTCTTTCAGCACAGCACTTTTTTTCTTGTTGCCAGCAAATTAGTGCAAGTTGTTTTTTTTTTCAGAAATATTAAGCGAATTGCTGTTAAAAATCAAGCGAACAGCTTTCACCAACTTGTCTTCGCGCGTGTTTAAAATCAACTGAAGTTAAATCTGTCTGCTATCGTCGTTTTTCCACACTTTGCGATTTCAGCCACAATGAACGAAGAGCGCGAAACAATGCAGTGAGCGTCAAAAGCCGGTTTTTTAAATTCTCTTTAGCCAGCAGGGTTGCTTTCGTTGGGTTGATTTCCTAATAAAAGGTCTGTTTTTACATTTCTGGATAAGTTTCGGGCAAATGAGCGTTAATACGAAATGCTCTCAAAACGACAATGAAACTGCACAAAACCATGGGAAGGCAAAAACCACTTTCGTGCCCGAAACTAAACATCAAATCGTATAAAATTTTAAATTTGAAAGCTGAACGGCAGCGAACTCATTAACGTAAAATTGTTAGTGAAGTTGACATTTTTTTCAATAAAAAAAAAAAGCAGCCTGTTATTCATTCATGATAAACAGTCCGGGCGACATGGGGTTAGTGAGAAACACAAATTACTCTCTGAAAGTGGCTCTCACCGTCCAAGAACAGACCACGGTTGCCGTTTTGTACCAAATGGACCAAATTGGGTCCATTTCTTTTCGTGTGGTCCACTGAATAATATAATGTTAATAATATACAATTGTAATGCACTTTGGATGCAATATAAAAAAAATCGTTATAAAAGCTGAATTGGCATATTTTCGTGATAAAGAAGAAGAAACTCTACACAATTTTCCGATGTAATAAAACATTGGTCAATGTTTTACCATTCGGTTCATTTTTTGGTCCGAAAAATTATTTGGAAATGGCAACCGTGGAACAGACAAACGAAATAAAAATTGGGCAGGCCAACGCGGTGAAAGTGAAAAGTGAGTATTTTTTTAGGCTATAGAATGAAATAATAATAATAAGATATTTGATTAATTTTGTAAAATATGTGTTGCGGCATAATTTTTTATCGCAAGTCCCCCCTAAAGTCCCAAGAGCAATGTCTCAACTCAATACAACTCTGTTTTTGAATCTGGCATCAGCGTTCAGACTTTATTCCGATCGGAGTAGATTTACTACGGTTTAAAAAAACAAGTAATTTTTAAGCAAAAAACAAAACCGACTTCAATTCTCATACAAATTTTAGATTATCGTTATTTTCTTCATGATCCAATGATCGGATTTAAACCAAACCGTGTTTTGGTAGTTAACCCACTGTAAGAATGTCTCACCGCACGCGTTCCACGGAAATTAAATAAACTTTGCTAACGCTTATGCATATGCTTATTTATTGAAGCTTAACAAAAAACATGAAATCTAAATTTATCGTTTGAATATAAAATGATATGCTATATGACTCGTTTTACACTTGTGTGTTTCGTGCGCTTCGCTTAAGCTTCCATCGCTGTCTATCTAGNCCACTCAAAACTACCTAGATATCGCTATCTGAGAGGGAAAACCTGCTAAGCCCAGTTTTAAATATTTTAAAGGGGAGCATAAAACCCTTTCGCGTAACTAAACATCTCCAAACGAATCCATTTACGCAATGTTTATGAAAAATTTGTGCATTCTTTGGGACTTATCACAACTTCTGTCACTGTTTTGGACTTAGAAAGTTTGCGTATTGCTGAAAAGAAACGGTTAGAAGTGAAATAGTTAGAATAATCTTTTAGGAAATTAATAATTTTTAATACATAGTTCTTGCTTCCTGCATTAAAATAAATTTTTTAGTAAAAGTGGACTTAGCAAATTTTCGCTCTGAGTTAATTATAGGTTTTTTTCATATAGAGGTGGAATGCAGCGAAAGCCAGTGTGAGATTTTAACGTACTAAAACCACCTCTTCTCGTCCGGTTTGCCCGCTGGTACTACCGCCAAGTATTTCGTCAGGAGGCCGTTTGAGCAAATTGCTCGAAGATGTTTAGGTCGACATTGTCAGTCATCTCGGTACGAACGTCGGGGTCTCCGTTCATAGTCTCAGTCCGCACTTCATACGTTAGCTAGTCTCTATCTCTAATCGCTGTGCTCGTTCGTTAGGTATATGTAACATATTATATTTGGGTTATTGTTTTTGCATGTATGTAGTTGAAGTTTAAAGAGATGTTTGCGAAAGCAATGCCCACAGTGCAATTTTCTAATTACTTGTAGTAGTGTAGTATTGCTAAAAATGAAAAGGCAAGCAGTGTTACTTTCACTTCACTTCAGACTAGAGCTGCCAGATCATAAGCAAATAAATTGCGGCCTACACATCAATACGGGCACGATGAGAGATTTTCAAGTGCTGTTTTAGTTCGTCGAGGGAGGTCCTTACTGCTCAATTCTACAAGTCCAAAGTAGCCGTTGGTTGGTTATTGGTGCGAGTACTGGTTCCCAAGTAGACGAAGCCACCGAGTCCAACAAGCCAACAAGGCACGCCACGTAAATTTTACGTAGAATCTTTTTATCGAGTACTCCAAGAACCGTTGCATCAAAAGCTTACTTGTCCGCGATTTGTGAGCCTTTCTCCATTTCAAATCCACCTTGCTGATACGACGCCCTGTCTGTTCAAGTCCAAGGTCACATGCAGGTACACAAAGTACTTCCACTCTGACTTTTCTTGGTAGGACCGAATGTACATATATCCCTCTGGTGGGGATGGACCAGAGGAAGAGGGGTGTTAATTGATTTTGGGTTTGCTGATATGTGAAGATATATTTTGTATCATGCAGAGACTCCATATAATGGATTTACATTACGTACGTCGGAATTTAGTCTTCTGCAGTAGCCAGAACGCACTTGTGATAGTATCTATAGCGCGACTCCAACAGGGAATTGAAGTTTTGTCTCATCAACGGTCGGTGTTAGCTTTCCTAAACCGTCCGTCACAGGTCGGGAGTTGGTGAGGGTTGCGACAGACTCCCTGTGAATGCCGCTTATGGCCTGCCTTTACAGTTCGTAGACGAGACATGGCGCAGGTTCTGCCTCAGGTAGGTGTCTGTTCGGGTGCTCACGTCTGTGGCACCGTGCTACAAACGGCATGCACAGCATAATGTTTTGCTCACTCTCAGGGAAACTTTGGGCCTCAGTGTGAAGGTGATCTTCAGCTAAGTGGCGACTTCCAAACGCTGCCAACAATTAGGACACGTTTCATTTCTTATTTTCTACATACAAAAAATTCTGTGAAATTTTCCTACAGACATTTTCCAAAAAATTGCGTGATATATTAATTTCTTGTTTTTCCAATAATTTGACAAAATTTTTCAGAAATATTCAGTAATTTTTGTTTTGCTTAGCTTATTGTTCTAAAATATTTAAATAACGCTTTTTAAATCGTCGTTTCTGAAACCATTATAAAACCTTCAATACGACTAACCCTAGCAAGATGTGGGAAGAGCTTGCCAGCTATAAGAATCACTTCCTTCAACTCGAAGTGAAGAACATGAAAAGTGAAACGATAAACGATTTGGTCACCAGCGCATATCAACAACGTCAATCGAAGCGCTGCAAATGTGCATGCCCAGACGTGGCCAAATGTGAGAGTTCCACCTATTTCCGGGACCATGCGGCGTTGGCTTACGGCTTCATATGCGTAGAGAAGTTGATCAAAGATATGTGTAGTGACGTGCCGCTAGTAAAATGGCAGAATATTAATTCACTCTCAGAAGTATTGCGCAATCCATGGCAAGCGCAGCGGGCCATTACACAGTACGATGTGGTGCGGAAGTAAGTGGACTCTTATTCTATGAAGATAGAACTGGTCTAATAGCAGCTCCAACACGCTGAACTTTTGTTTTTTTTTCTACCGCTAGGTGCACAAATATGTTCATGCGCCTACAGTATGGCTATCATCAGGAACACTACCACGAACGCAGGCAGTTGATGAAAATATTCTGTAAGTAGTCAGAAAGCAAAAAAAAAAATAAACAAAAGGAGTTTACACTTTCTGCCTGCCCCTCTCGCCAGATATAGTTTCCGGCTATCTAAATGGCGCTCACCAGATTGCGCAACGCACTCATCTACTCGACGAGTTTTACGCGATCATTCATAAGCGTGAGGATACGCATTTGTTGGCTTGCAAATTGCTGCGCAATTTAACGGAGAAACCAGAAAGTAAGAAAGCTTAACTCTAATAGCTTAAACAATCTATACTTATGTAAATATATTAACTTTTACGCCCCTCCTCAGTTTTGCTCTATATGCTCGACAAAACCGACTCTTTTAGCAAACTCGCACTCATTTTTAGACACGATCCTTGCACACCCTTCCATCCCAATCCATTGTGGGAACACCTTTGCCATTTCTTGGAGATTGCGCCTCAGCTTGGCATAGCTTACGGTTGTTTCGAACTTCTGATTGAGCGCATCAAATGCAGACGTCTCTTCTATCATGAACTCTGCATGAAATGCTTCGCTATGCTGCTGCGTTGTGAGGAGGGTCAGAAGCGTTTCGATAAAATTGATGGCGTCAAAATGCTCTATGACATAATCGCGGATGAGCAGCACAAATT
This sequence comes from Rhagoletis zephyria, assembly GCF_001687245.7. Taxonomy (NCBI): domain Eukaryota; kingdom Metazoa; phylum Arthropoda; class Insecta; order Diptera; family Tephritidae; genus Rhagoletis; species Rhagoletis zephyria. Next base: position 304,821 of record NW_016157226.1, on the reverse strand, counting down.
GGATAATTATGAATACGTCCTGCTGGCGTTGCTGCATGGTTTGGTGAGCGATCGCGCGCTTTGGCGTTGTCGTGAATTTACCGTTCTGCCGAAACGCATTATTGCGCTGGCGAAGTCTAAGAATGCCAATTTGCAGCTGGTATGCCTCAAGGTCGGCTCCACGAAATTTCTTTAGCGATTTCGTGGCTTTATAAGCTTTTATTTTTACACTTATTTCAGATACTTCGTCTCTTATGCGCAATGCCCTGTGTAAAAGCCTACATTCTTAACGGTTGCATGTCTGATATAATGTCTATTAAGTGTTTGAATGAACAGAATGAGTGCACGCGTGATTCGCTGACGGAATGGTTAAACCGCGATATTTGGGATTCGAGCGAAATGTGAATTATAACATCATATTTTTTTTTTTTTTGATTCCCGAAAAACTTTATTTTGGTTTTGTAAATAGAAGACCGTTTATACATATAAACCCATATTTTTCTGTTGCCTTGGGTATACTAAAACGTTTGGGAGCCTTTGAGGAAAGAACGCACTCGGCGGAATATCTAAATAGTAATAAAGGGAATACGGGCTTAGCTCTTAAACTCACTCTACAAGACCCTAGTGGATCTAACTCGAGCTTATTAGACACTTATGTGATCCAAAATTTATCAAATTTCCATAGTGTGCCAAATCATGGAAAAGACTGCAGATAAGCAAAACGACTCCCATCACGCTTTCATAAATTTCAAAGCCCACAAAGTGTTTAGGATCTCAGATCTATGTAAGTTTGGGACCATCGCGAGACTCCCAGGACTATATAAAATGATGTCCAGCATAGCCTTCTGCTCTGTCTAAAGCGGAAAGGATTTAGCCAATTTGTTCGAAATTTTTTAACACTTAAACTAGCTGGGACATTCCACTAGACTCGAAACCGTCAGATACGATGGTAGAAGGAATTCGCAAACTGGGTAATCCATCGTTATAATATGAGACCTGGCTTGCCGGATTGAAGAGATGATCCCACTCCCTCTAGAAAGATGATTAATTAATACCTGTTAAGGCTCTGGGCTTACTGATTGTGCGCCATATGTTTATCAGGATAAATGTACCTCGCAACCCCAAAGTTGTCTGCTAAGTTTATAAGGATACCGAATCATACGACATTGCCGAAAACAGCTTAGATAATGACATGATAAGTTGAGGCGGCATTCCTGCACAAAAGAAGTGTGGGAATCTCTCCAAGTTAGTTTTTTTATTACTATAGATATATCGATAAAACCGATAAATATGTCGATAACCAATTACTTAAAAAATTTCGATAAGAATAATTATATCTCGGCATATATCAAGATTAATTTCGATAACCGCGATATCGATTATGCACATATTTATCGATAATAATATCGTCTGCCTACCAAATTAATATATCACAATATCGAAAAATATACCTATAGTATTATCGATAAGATCGATAAGTATATAGAAAACAATTTTTTTGATAAGTGTATCGATCGAAATTGGTTATATGCATTTATCGATAAGTGCAACTAACCCGTGCGACAAACATTGGGCTTTACCTAGTTTTTCTTTTCCATTTTTATAATTTCGAAAACACCTGTAGAATCATTGGTGGTTGAATCTTGGATGCTGATACGTACATATATACATCCATACAAATTTTCAAAAACTTTAATATGTACTGTGAATTTTGGTCGACAGATTTTTTTCCTTTGAATCAAATTTTTATTAACCGAGTCATGAGCTGCATGCGAATACTTATGTACATACATACATACATATATAGCTAAGATTGGGGATCCCTCTCAGCTCATAACAACAACAGAAATGTATATGTACATACAAACATACATATATCATACATCACGTTGAGCTGTGTAGCCTTAAAAAACGTTTCGCTGCATTGACGGGGGTTCCAAACACAATACAATAACTAAAAAAAAACAAAAGCCGGCTTTTAAGGCATTTGAGCTACTGTTTCATTTATTTCTGATAAGAAAAGGTATTGCTTATCAGCTGAGAATAAAATATTTAAAAAATACATCAGAGGAATCACATATCCAAAAAGATTATGGGAATACCCTCATTGGTGATAAGACAGCGCGCCAGATAGAAACATACATAGAGCATGCAATATAAACTGCTGATGTACACAGCACAGGTATCACAACTCATTTAGCAAGCGAATAGCCAACAACGAATAAGATTATAATAAAATAATTGGAAGGAAATACAGTCGTAAAAGACTCTCATTAAAAAAAATGAAACTACAACTTTTCGCCATTTTGGCGGTCGCTATCACCGTTTTGGTTTGCGTGGCGGCAGCACCAGGACGCCATCAGAATCCACCAACAGTGCGCCCACAGCCGCCACCACGTCCCATCCGAGTACGTCGCTATGCTGAACCAGGACGCCACCAGAATCCACCAACAGTGCGTCCACAGCCGCCACCTCGTCCTATTCGTGTACGTCGCTATGCTGAACCAGGACGTCATCAGAATCCGCCAACAGTGCGGCTACAGCCGCCACCATGTCCCATCCGTGTACGTCGCTATGCTGAACCAGGACGCCATCAGAATCCACCAACAGTGCGTCCACAGCCGCCACCTCGTCCTATTCGTGTACGTCGCTATGCTGAACCGGAACGCCATCAGAATCCACCAACAGTGCGTCCACAGCCGCCACCTCGTCCCATACGCGTCAGACGTTATGCGGAACCAGAACGCCATCAGAATCCGCCAACAGTGCGGCCACAGCCGCCACCACGTCCCATCCGTGTACGACGCGATGTAGCTACTGGCGGCGCTGTGGCAACGAACCCAAATGGTGGACATGATGTCAAGCTAGAGATCGCAAAAGGCTTAGGCACACCCGATGCTAATGTGATTGGTAGCGCGTTTGCGATGGGCAATACCAAAGGTGGACCGGTGACTACTGGCGGCAGTTTGGCTGCTAATGTGTAAGTGAATATTGAGCCTTAATAATTTATATTTCACGGCATCTAATAACGCCTCTGATTACTCCACATTAACAGCAAGGGACTTGGCGCCTCTATTACCAAAGAGCATACGCCTGGCATCAGTGATACGCTAACTAAGAGCGCTTCGGCAAATGTTCTACTGAATGAAAATAATCGCTTGGATGCATCCATCTTTAAAGCGGACACAAAATTGTCAAATGGCTTCGAGTTTGAGAAGAACGGTGGCTCGTTGGCCTTAAACAACGCCGGCGGTCATGGCATATCCATTGCCAAGGAGACCATACCCGGTTTCAGTGACTCGCTAACGAAATCTGCGCATGCTACATTCTTCAATAATGGCGCGCACAGCGTGGGCGCCAATGTGTTTGATACCAAAAAATCCTTCGACTTTGGCCCCACATTACGCGAAACAGGTGGAAATCTCAATTGGGCGCATACGAATGGCCATGCCGCGAATTTGGGTCTTTCCAAGGTTCATGATTTTGGCACCAAATTTAATTATGGCGCAAGTTCGAATTTATTTACCTCAGCTGATCGCCAAACGAGCTTGGACTTCAATGCTGGCGGTTCACGTTGGCTGAATGGTCCGCTGAGCGGCAGGAATGACTTCAACACTGGATTTGGGCTTTCGCACAGATTCAGCAATTGGGGTTAAGGGAGTTGATGAAGGGTTTGGATTGTGGCACAGAGTAGAGTATTTGTTTGGTCATAAAACATAATGCGGCAAGAATTATTTATTTATTTGCATACATACATATGTGCATGCATATGCATTTGTAATTAGGATTTTTTAAGTACGAAAATGTAATCGAAAAATAAAATGAAATACTAAATAATTTATCAAAAAACTTAAGCCAGTTTTATTAGACTTAGTCCACATTTAGTTAGGTTGGGAGGGCGTGCGTGGAACAATCCACGATTCACAGGATTGTCCATTGTGAATGCCCGCTTTAAGTGAGTTTCAGGAGGAGACAAGTACCTACATATAACCAAAATAGCAGCTTCAAGTCATTATTCTACTGAACCGATTACTATCTCTAATAAAGCCGAGGAGATCCAACATTTCCCCCTCCGCTATCTCGCCCAGACTGTTGAAGAAGCGTGAACCCAAGTGCTTGAGGCGCTTCGTCTGTAGACCTGGACATCGACCTAGAAAGTGGTCAATTGACTCCTCCTCATCCTCAATATGGGCAAGGAAGCTCAGATAAAGAACTGCGTAAGGATAGACCCAGAATCCTTCATAGGATACCATTGAACGCCGTAACACGAAGCTAGCATACTTATCTGGCTGAACAAATACGCTAGTTAACAGACAGTCTAAGTCCTGAAAATATCAATAAGGAGAGTCGAAGCTCTCCTTCACCTCAGTAAGCATGAAGTAAGAATTTATATCTTACTGGCCATTGCTTGGCAATGAAACACTTGTCAAACATAGGAGTTGTTAACTGTGATCAGTGTACTTGTGTACAGAAGAACATTAAACAGCAGCCAAACAATTTGCCACTATGAAGCCCTGACTACGACAAGACTTCGCTTCCTCGGATCACAGTACCTACAAGCACACGACCTAAATGGCACTCAGCCAAAGGACTTCTCGAGGCTTCTTAGTAATACGTGGATCAAAGAAAACTTGTACCCAAAAGGAGGTTTGTTACAATAAACCATTTTACGGCACATAAATGTGGCTACATATTAACGCCCCTTGTTTTATTTATTCCGCGTAATTCATCACTTCAAAAACGTCCCATTATTTTGCAAGCTTCCATTTCCCCTTCGCACTACAGCTATGTGCTTGTCCCAAATAACCGTTAGAAATTACCCGAAAGTTTTGTCGGCTACTCAGCTGTTTCAAAGTTTTTACGGCGTGCTTTCAGATCAACATACTCACATTCTCACCCGGCAGCTTTTGCACTCTCAAAGGCGACCTGCGCTCAGCAGCCATTATTTGCCATCAAATTTCACCCGCACACAACGGTAATTTCTCACAAAAAAAAACAGTAAAAAAAGCTTAACCGCTTGCATGGCTGTGTCGGCGCTTCCGTTTGGTCCAGCTGGTGGCCACTGGCACTCGCTACAATCGCTATTTAAGTGCCTGTTATAAGCCGCTAGAATTCAGTTCGTGTTCTAGCGTTTGCGAAGCCGTCGTCGTCGGAGTGTACGCGCATTAGCGAATTCCTTTTTCGCTTAGTGTTTGATAGCCTTGCAAGACAAGCTTACAGCCTTATGTAGCTGTTGTGTAGCAAGGACACGAGTGTTTCAAAGTACATATGTACGTATGTTTTCTCGGTTGTCGGTTATTTCGTTGGCTAGTGGATAATTGGCTAAATATGGGACGCCAATTGCCCAACGGTCGAACCGATGATGTGCAGCGGTCACTTGCAAGCGGCGTTTAATGAAAGTTTCGTTGATTTAGCTGTGAGTTTTTAAGGTGGATTTATTGAATGCAGTGCTGATTTTTGTTTTCGTATAGATTTGTACATATGTACATATGTAGTTGTAAGTTTGTTGGATACCGCACACACACACACACACACACACATGCGGTCTGTTGTGGAGCTTTAGTGATTTCGCACAACAACTCAGTCGCCGGGTTGATTGAATTCGGTGGATTGGACGGTGTTGGCCGTCGTCGTCATCATCGTCGCGGTGAGCAGCTCCATTCTTCAGTCTGTTATTGACTTTCGGGTTGTGCGCGTGTAGCCGAGACGCTGCTGCTTAGTATTCGTTGGTGCGGATTTGCTTGTGCTCGTTCGGACGCATATCCTGTTTTTTTTTCGCAGTGCCAGCACAGATTTTATCGTGAGCGCTGGTGTGGGTGTAATCCTTTGTAGGCGTTAAAATTAAATTTTCCGCTTACATTTAAGCTGGTTGTTGTGAATCGATGTGAAAAACGCGTTGTATTAGTGTGTGTGTGTGGAATGTTTTTTTGCTTTTAGGCAGGTACCTGAGTCTCCTCTCTGCGTTCGCATCCGGTGGCGAAAGGCTGTTAACAAAGGAGTTAAAATAAAGTAGAAAGAAAAAAGTTGAGCTTTTCCTTTGATTTTTTATTTTGGAAGGATTAAATGGCTTGAAACTGCTGCCGCATATTTGACTTTCATCCTGTTGACACGGACTGACCAAGTAGGATTGTGGAAAAATCGAAATGGCATGTAAACGGTGAAATTAATAGGTGTAAGGATGGTGGAAGAGGTGTACAGAAAAATTTGACTTAAAAAAAAGAAGTAAATATAAAATTATATTCAACAATTTTTAAACATAAATATAAAATAAAAAATAAATAAAAAAGTGGCAGTCAGAAACTGGCTTCAAACTCGAAAATTTTAAATTGGTTCAACATTTATACTCAAAGAGCGCAAATAAAAAACTTAAAAACAAAAAACAACACAAATATTAAAACTAAAAGAGAAAACTTGAACTGCCACTAGCCTCGAAAAACTCAAAACTCTAACCACATCAAAATTTTTTAAGAGAAAATCCTTTCAAGTTTGGAGTCATTTATTAAAATTAGATAAAATTCAGTAAAAAGTACAAAAAAATGAAAAAAAAAATTATATTAGATGTCAAAAATATGCTTATAAATACAATAAATGACCAAAAACTAATCCTAAAAAATACTAATAAATACAATAAATGTCCAAAAACTAACCTAACAAAAAAAAAACAATTATGATACAAATAGTTTTTGGGTTGTGACTTTTAAAGTTTAAAGGAGCCATATACTCACAGTGTCATAATAATAAGCGCACGTCCATTTTATGTTATTTAATTTAAGATTTTTTTTTATGAAATAAATTTATTCTTTACCTACATTCATTCATTCAAAATAGTCATTCATTTAAAATAGATAAAATGCATTAAAAATTATAAAAAAAAAAAATTTAGTTTTAGATCCCAAAAATATATCTACTAAAAAATACAATAAATGACCAAAAAATAATCCTAAAAAATACTAAGAAATAAAATAAATGACCAAAAACTAACCTAACAAAAAAAAAACAATTATGATACAAATATTTTTTGAGTTTTTACAGCCATATAGTCACAGTGTCATAATAATAAGCGAACGCCCATTTTTTTGTTATTTAATTTCAGATATTTTTTTATGAAATTAATTTATTCTTTAACAAAAACACTATAAATCCAAGTTTTAAGTTTTATAGAATATTTATAAAAAAATTAATCAACCTTTCGTAAAAATTTCAAAATTACTAATTAGATTTCTCATAAAGATTTTGAGTATGCATTTTTTTAGCTTATTCAATATTAGTATGTATAATAAAGTGCACGTTTGTGGCACCACTGATTTTTTGCTGACGATGTGGGGCATTATTGTCCATACAAAGAAATAAAAATAAGAAATATTTTCATAAAAAAAATTACTGAGATTAAATACCAAAAAACGAAAAAAAATTGTTAAAACCTTCCAATTTGTGGTGCGCTTATAATTATGACAGGGGATGTGTATGTACATATTGAAATTCTTAAAAACAGAAATTACAAAAAAAAAAAACTAAAAATACAACAACCGACAACAAAAAGTTATAAAAAAAGATGTCGAAAATGAAATAAAAATCAAATTAAAGTTAAAGCAAATTAATTTGGTGATTTTCCTTAAGCTGGTAAATGTACCGAAACCCTCGAAAAACTCTAATCATCCAAAATTTGTACAGAAAAAAATTTTGAATTTTTACGAAAAAAGTATCTTGCTCTTTATATCAAGTCTTTGCATTCCTTTATTTCCCAGTGAAGCGCCTGTATTGTCCGCTTCCCCTTTTATGTGTCTACGCAGTAAATTTTTTTATAATGCTTTCTCGCTATGAATTGTTATTTTTATGCCTTGCCATAAGGACACATGTCAAAAGGATAAACAAGGCCAGTGCGGTTGCGTATGAATAGCTGCGTGGGCCATATTTTTGGAAGTGTTGTTGAAAGGATAGATATTAATTTTTTTGCTACTCAATTAGGCTGTCATCAAAAATAGGTTGTAAATTGAAGTACATAAAAAGGAAGGGATGAAGCGTAGGTTATTGAGATTCTATGAAAAGCCAATGAAGCTTAAAAGGCAAAATACGAGTATGCACACATACATATATACATACGTATTGTATATTTGTATAAGTAAATATAAAGCATTTTATGGGGTTCAAGCAAAAATTAATTTATTTTTATACACTTTTAAGTGATGCTCTGCAAGTGCTATTAAAATGCCTTAAGTATGGAGTGTCCACGCATGTGGCTGGAATCAAATAAAGGTTTAATTAAATTGAGAATATGTGTGCAGGTTTAAACACAGAAGCATAAATATGAAGGACGTGTGTTGAATGAATAGCGTTCCTTGCTGGTGGGAGGCACATTAAACTAATTTATGCTAACTACAGTTTTTTGAAGAGAGAATTCATAAATTTGAATTGCGGCGAGGCTAAGCCGATGAAATTTCAGCAAAGTGTATTTTAAAGCATATTTTGTGGAAATTTCAGGCGAGATTTACAATTTAGTGCAACACGAAATTGATTTTTAATCCATTTGAGTTCCTGGATACAAAGCGACAACCCTTTAATCCTTTGACTCTCCCCCTCCTCCTCGTCTTGTTTCCCTCAATTTTAGGCCTGACGTGAGGCATCAGTGGCTCTATTCGGCTGTGGGGGGAAATTGAAAAGATATGGAAATGCGTAATCTTCATTAGTCAGACACCAATAAACTTCTACATGGATATTTCGAAGCTTGAAAAAAAGGTTGATGGAGGAGCAGTTTGCCATTCAACAAACTGAAATTTAGGCTTCCAGTTCACTGTACATAGCGCTTTCCAGACAGAGATTGCTGCCATTAAGGAGTCTGTTGGTTTATTGGTTGCTCAACGACGTCGCAAATAAGGAAAACATTTACTCTGATATTTAGCCAAGTGTTTATCAAGGCCATCGGGATGCCTTAGCTCACTTTAACAGGTGCCGGATTTTTTTCTGGCCAGACTTACATATGTATGTGGGTAACAGGCCACAGTGATATTGCAGGGAATTGCATTGCGTATGAATTGGCTTGGAAATACACTCTTAAGTCAGTTTCACTGTATTGTATGCTATTACAACAACAACAACAGAGCGGGAGTGCCTATTCCTATATGCGGGTCTGTTGCCAGTTCAGCGCATGCTGGACGAAAACACCATTACGTTTGCAGCAGCAAGGTCTGACGTAGCAGTCAAGGGATCACGACAAAGTCACGACACTCAATGCTGACGAATGTATTGAAAGAACATTTTACAAATGGTTTTCTATTTTCTATCCATAGCAGTGTCAGACCTTGTTGTTCGCATGGCAACTTTTGTATGCGGCCTTTTTTTACAATAGAAGGGACAGTGAAGGCGGCTTTCTTAACATTCAATCAAAAGTTATATTTGCTGGAATCTTATACTTCTCTATTCTTTGGCTATTTACTAGAACCGCTGTCGTTTGATCTGCTACAGGGATTTTTCAAAATCTAATCCAAATCTCTTCCACCAGTTCTAGAAACTTTTATAGGCATTTGACTGAAGGGGCAAGGGAAGAATAATTCAAACAAGAGACAAGGTATTTTACAAAGACAGTAGGCGTCTTCAAGTCTTTCATTAGCTGAGATTTAATTATAGAATTGGCTATAGTAGTTAGGCATATCGCCCAGCTTTTATTATACAATCCAGCGATTGTTGATTTTTTTCGATTTATACATCTTTGGCAAGACTTTGCTTGCCTTCCGTCGACGGCTGTAAAGAGCTAAAATCATTAAAGTGAATAAATTTTGTTATTAAGAAGAAATATATGATAAGAAATTGCTTAAACTTACTTTTTTCAAATCGGGATTTATCGGAGATTTCTATTTAATATGAGTAACTCATGTGCAGTTGAACTAAACCGAGACAAATTTTTTTGTTAACGTTTTTTTTATTAAATTAAAAAATTCAGAACTTCTACATCCTTTAAGACTATATCTCTTAAAAAATGTTATTAGAAAGGAAATTTGTTTAGTATTTTTACCGAGCATGGTTTGGTCAAAATAAATTTGGGAATGTGGTTCGTAATTTTAAATATTAGAAGATATATAAAAGACAAATTGTATGAAAAATTATTAACGTGGTATGGCAGATAAATAACTTGATCCATTACCATTCCAATGATACCCAACTTTTGTAATTAAGTAGGGAAAAAACGGTAAACTTATAAGGAATTTCTTTGACGCAAATTGACTGTTTTATCAATATTAGTTACGCCAATAATTTTTATAAAGAGATTTTAAAAATTTGTTTAGTAAATTTCTGTCAGTTTTAGTACGAAGTCAATTGACATAACGAAATTTTCTTTTTCGATAACTTGTTTTAGCTACTGTCCGAAAGACGCTTTTTGTTCTAAACACACTTTGCCTTCAAATTGTATTCTAAATCGATTTTGCATACATACTTAAATATGTATCTATAAAATTGGAAAGTAGAGAATTGTAGAAAACAATGAGTAAGAATTTTTCTCTGATTAAACCATAGAAATCCAACAAGCCACAAAAGAACAATACAACAATGGAATATCTTCTTTGTCAAAGCGAGATCTTCTATTCAAAAGTCAATGAAATTTAACAATACTCTTCTTCTGATAATTTAATTTTTTAGTTACAAAATCAGAAATCAAAGTAAATATAATAGTGACTATCATTTTAATAGCAATCCTTTGCTTGCCACAGTGGATAATCCCTTTTTACCATTTATCAGACTGTATGCTATGAAAAGTATATGTATGTGTGTAGCATATCTTCTGTATCTTCACTTTTTTCTTAATTTTCGCTATAGCCGCTTGGGTAGTTCTGGTTGCGCCTAGTAAAAATTTTTTTCTAATTGCGGTCACCCCTCATCAAGCAGTGGCAAACCTTAGACTGTATTTGTTGCCATGAAAAAGCTTCTAAAAATCAATACATTTGTTTAATACGAGTATCATTAAGATTCTTACCACCGACGCAGACGGAGATCGGCAAAATACGTAGAAAAATGTATAAGCATTAAATGTTAAATTTTTTTTATACAATAAGATACGCTAGACTTTTCCCTTGCGAGCTAACTGGTGCCAATCACATTCGCTACGTAAGATTTTGTCTCCCACAAACTCGGACTTTCAAAAAAGGGCAAGTCGCCCGCTTCTTCTGCTAGAATGAACTCTTCTTCATATTTTTGTTCAAAAAGTTGCAGCATCAGGTGAACTGCAACTGCGCCTACCTAGCAACAATTCTCATACAGGTACACTTGGAAAGATGTTAGCGTTGAAAAGATCCGGACCACTTGACTTCATGACCAAAGAGATCTGCTTGGTTAACGCACCCTTCTTCCAGAATAGTATTTACGTAGGTACACAGATTGTTCAAAGATGGACCTGAAAGTGGGTACAGATATTTACGGACCTGGCTATAAATTTTTGACTCCAAAGAGAAAATGGGCCACGGCGTTTCCGGCGGAAATGTTAGCATTTTTAGCCGGTGGCAGAGAGCCAAGCAACCAATAAGGTAAAACCTTACCTTCAAGCCTTCTAGAGACTATTATATCCACTTTAGGCAGCGAGAAATACGGTAAGACAGTGCCTTTACGGCGTCGTAGGTAACGTGGTTTCTAACTAAAATCTGAATACAGAATAGTAGCGGAGAGTGGTAGGCGACCCATACCAGGGTCTTCGACTATCTTTCCAATATAAGTGCTACATATTAAGGAGTCTTCTCAATTGAGCATATACTCTTGCCTGTTATGAGCAGCTTCCATTTCGCATACACGGAATCAAAATCAAAAAAAAAAATACTTACTTGAGTCACACAAATTATAAAAAATTTATAATATAAATATTTTCTATTATTACTGATTAAAACCGCTAGAGTAAACCGCCGCCCCACAGTGGCCCCAAACTGGAATTTTTTGTTAAAAATAGTTCAGAGCATTTATTTTTCAACCGATTTGATTATTTTTTGTTTGAGACGATTTTTGAATTTTTATTTGATTATCCTGTTGCTGCTAATAAATATTATATAATAAAGACTTGTTGAAGATAATTGTGGGGTTACCCTCAAATTAAAAAAAAACCAAAAAAAAAAATTATATGAAAAATTTCAGATGTTTAAAAAGAAATTTCACCAAAATTAACAAATTAGTTTTTTTGATTATTAGAAAACATTTAGGTATGCAGTTTTGTAGGTCACTAAATTTTATAATTTTTTTTTCTAGCGTTGCTAGGCATTTTCTTCCATGTACATATAAAATATGTGCTTGAAATGTCAGAAAAAAAATTAAAAAACAACACGAATGCTTAGCCACTTGAAATTTGCACTTTTCGCATTAAAATTTAATGGGCTATGAAACTGCTTACCTAAAATTTTTCAAAAAAATTCTGAAACTTTTACTTTTGCGGTTTCTTCCTCAAAGTTTAATTCAAAATACCTTTATATAAAAAACTTGTTTCACTTTCATAAATAATTTTATTAATTAAAAATCGATTTGTAAGCAAAAAACAAAAGTATAGAAAATTTCATTTGTGAATTTTTGGTCCTTAGATCCCGATTTTCAAATAGATATAAAATTGGTAATAAATTTTTACACTTACTTAGGTATTTAGTAATGCTTTGATCCCTTTAAATGAATGCAATTTGTATCATTCCTATCACGTTTTGAGTGTTGGCAATATGTATGTATGTATGTTTGAAGAAGTAAAATTGGATTTTAAATAAATAAAATTATTAATCAAAAATAAATAACAGAAGAAAATGCATACATATATGTATGTATGTACATACATATATTAGGGTGGTCCTTAAAAATATCAACACATACATTTTGTAGAACAAAGTAAATACAACCACAAAAAAATTCAAAATTGTCAATAAATTTTTAGGGGTCCACAAGGTTTTGAAAAATTTTACTATTTGTCAACTCGCAAAAATTCTACAAAATTTTGCCTTAAAATCTGATTAATTTGAAATTTTATTGAGACTTATTCATAAACTCGCTGAGTAAAACATTTGTAGAATTTTTTCGATTAAAAAAAATTAATTTTTTCAAACCCTGGTTGCGATTCCTAACATTTTTTTTTAATTTTGTAATTTTTGTGGATGGTGTTTAAATTTTAAGGACCCCCTAATGCATATGTTTTTATTTGTCGCTACAAGGTTTTGAAACATTTTATTATTTGTCAATGCGCAAATTTTCTACAAAATTTTGCCTTAAAATCTTATTAATTTGAAATTTTATTGAGACTTATTCATAAACTCGCTAAGTAAAACATTTGTAGAATTTTTTCGATTTAAAAAAAATATTTTTTTCAAAACCCTGGTTGCGATTCCTAACACATTTTGTAGTTTTGAAATTTTTGTGGATGGTTTATTTGTCCATCCATTTCCAAGTAAAAGTTAGCCCCAAAACCGGTCTTTCAGAAAAAAAGAAGAAAATACAAGTTGCACTTCCTAAAATATGCTTTTCCTACTAATGCAAAAAAAATTTCTTTTATCTCACAGTGAAAATAAAAAGTAATGCAGATTGAAGTGAAAGAAAATTGCGAAAAGTGATACAATCACAGGACCCTTCACTCTCCAAGGGAGTGAAATGGAGTTAAAATTGCATGTTGCACTCCGAAAATAAACTAAAAAATATTAAAGTGTGATGTGAAAGTGGAAAAAAGACCTGGAGGCAACAGCAAATACAACTAAAAAATGAAAATATAACAACAAAGAGGAGATGTAAAACAAAATTCAAGTAAAAAGTGCAAAACAAGTGGAAGTGAAAAGAATATAACCAACAACAAAAGCAAAAGCAACTGCGACAGCAACAGCAACAATGCTATCAACGACAACAATCGTATAAATGTTGCTGGTATTAAGTCATTAAAATATTATCGCACAACTATTATCCTTGTTTGGAAGGGCAAAGGCCGCAGAGACAAGGCACGCAAGCAGCAAAAGCGTGCCAAGCAAAGCAAAACGAAGCATAACTATAGTGAAGCTATCAGAAAGAGCTTGTGTGAGTGGGTGGAGTGTCTGTGCATGTGTGTGTGTGTGCGTGCACGCAAAAGTGTTGGCTGTTGCAAGCTGGCTTTGCTGCTGAATAAACGTATCGAATAACAACAAACAAGCAAGTGAAGGGCCAAAGGCAAAAAAAAACGAAGAAATAGGAAAATAAAGTAATAATAACAACAGTAAATTATAACAGTGATAATAAAAAGAGGCAGCAGCAACAATAACAACAACTAGCAAGCCAGCAAGCCCGCCTCCAGTGCGCTCGAGCTGCTGTGAGCTACAAGAAGGACACGAAAAACAAAAACAATAGCAACAAAAAACGCACATACCTCTGAGAGCATGCTAGCGCCAATAACAACAAACACAACAACAACAACAACAAACGCCACATCTACTGCTACAAACATAGACTCATATAAGGTTTAAATAGTAGTAGCAAGGATGCCGGCAAAGGTCCTAACAACCAGCTCAGCTGCTAGCAATGCTGGTAAACAGTCGTCGAAATTCGTCGAAGTGGTGGGGAAGTCCCTCATAAATGTAAGAAAAATAAAAGTGCCCATTCGAAATAGCAGCTGTAGTAGCAACATCAGCGGTGGCACACAGTGGAAGCTAACGACAATGCCAACAGCTACAATGGCAACAGCAACAGCAACAGCAACAGCACCAACAACCACAACAGCAACAATAGCTGCACATTCAATAACAGCAACAATGCTGAGGAGTAAGACCAAATCACCGCGTCGACGTTGCGCTGCGCTTGTGATAAACAGCAACAGCAGCAGGAACAGCAATCGAAACAACAACTACCAGAGACGCCAACACTTCAACGCTGCTTCTACTACTACTACAGCGCTTGCAGCATCATTACCATCTGTACGTACGCGTGCAATAATAACACTCTTGCCATCATCCTCATGGATATTTTGCCTTTGGCTATGGATTGCAATTTCGTCGTTGGTATTTGTGCATTGTGTGCCATCACCCTCTTCCTCGTTGTCCTCTTCATCATCGGGCAGCTCGTCGGCAAACTCAGCGTCATCCAACGCAATGCAATCACCACAAAAGCGAGGTAAGTGCGATGTGCATATGTACATACATACATACAATATGTATGCTACATAGACATAAGACAGCCTGAGTGTGCTTGTGTATGGCGAGTGGGGGAGCGAGTGTTAGTTGCAGCTACATATCTCTGCAATAAACCCTTTGCATACATCAACATACACACATACATACATATGTAGTAGGAGGAAATGGATAATTGCTTGCATAGCTTTGTGTATGGCTGTAAATACGTCCGTACATTTGTACATTTGTGTGAGTAAAAAAACTTTAATACCCCATGGCGAAAGAAACTAATTTAAAGTTCATTGTGCAATTGTTGCTCTGTGCTTATGTGCTATGTCAAATTCAAAATAATGGCATTGCGCTAGGCGTTCGTGCCTGCTGTAGGCATGTTTTTAGGCAATTGGTCGAAAGTTGTTTGTAAACCACTGGTTTGCTATCAACTAGTTGCCAACTAGTTCTTTGTAAACCCGTTTGATAAAAAGTTTTGTAAGCATTTAGACTCAAATTCTATACCATATCGTAACACAAATAATCCGAAATTAATGAATTTCGGTAGAAAGCCCCGACAAACCGTATTAAAATAAAAAAACGACTAAATTACAGTATATCGAGGGGTTTTATTCAATGAAAATAGCAGATGGAGGGTATTGAGTATATGATCTCGATATGTATGCAAGCGTAATGCAATAAATAATTACCATTAAACCAATTTATGTAATATTTCCTAATTAATGTAAATAGGTCCATATGACAGGTATTTAATAAAAATAACCGTTAAATATATTTCAACATTTTGGTTTTTAGATTAATTCGAAATCGTTAATTTTTTATTTTATTTATTTTTTCGCTCAAGACTAGTCGTTAAATTTGGATTTCATGTTTTTTCTGCTAAATTTAATGGTAAACTTTGTGACTTTTATTCTTTTTTTTCGATCACAAAAAATCGTTATTTTGGATATATTTTTTGTATTCTCTAACCGTTACGATGGAGACTGCGGTTTTATGTCCAATTTAAGTATTCTTTGATCTAAAAAATTAAATCTGAAAATAAAATTAAAGTATCGATTAAAAATTGATTGAAAAATAAAAATCATAAAATAACGTTTACATATTTTTCGGAAAAGTAGAAACCCAATTTTAAAGGTTAAGTTACGATTTTTTTTTTATCAACATCATAACCGTTACGTTCCCTGCCGTTCGTTGTTCACCAGCACCTTTTTCCTCTCGTTTGTTGGCTCAAGCCGAACTAAATAGTTGCCTCACCAGGTTTCCTTAATTTAGAACCAAATTTAATTTGGTTCAAATATTTATAAACATTAATGCACAATAAAAATCCTGCAAACATCGAAATAGCATTTTCAAAAATTATCAACTCCTTTTCCTTTTTTCAAGCAAAAGTCTTCCAAAACTTCTATATGGTATTTTCTTTCACACTCCCAACCAAAGTTTTCACTTTGTAGCATAGAGCGAGTTCGAGTTGCACTTCAAATTGCCGTTTACTTTGGCTTGAGTGTTGCCATCTGCTTGTATGCCCTAAAGAGCGCTTTCATTTCAGCTTGGCGCTGTTGCTGCTACTCCTCCGCCATACTTCACTTATTTGTTTGCTTATCTGCTTGCTGGACTGAGTGAATGATTTACTTGCATTGAATATTCACAGACAGACAAACACACACATATACTACATGTAAATACAAAATATAGACATTGCAACTGCTTCTGGGCTATGTTGTTCGAGTAAATTGCAAATAAATGTCCAATATATTCTATTGTTGCTAAAATGAGGGAGTTGAGTTGCAATTTGCCATAAGGCTGCACTTGTACGTACATAAGTAGGTATGTATGTATGTAGTATGAATGCATGTATTCTGCGAGACCATGAAAATTGCTATGGTGTATACATACATAAATACATGCAATTTATGCTGTTAAAGGGCATTCAGTTAAACATAAACATACATACGAGTACATACTAAGTATTGCTTTAATATCTTAATAATATCAGCATAAAGCCGTGATTACCCAGCGTTCGAACTCTTGGATATTTTCCGTTGCCTGTCGATTGGTCTATCTATTCACAAAAGGCTTCAGACTTCCTGCTAAACGCGAATTTTTGAATAACTAAACCTAACAGCACATCTGAGTTTCTTTTAACCGAAAGCAGATAAATACCGTTGAAAAGATTTATGACTGATTCGCTAGTAAACGACGCTATAAAGGTTTAATCCTGAATAAGTTGATCTCAGTATCTCAATTTACAAATTAGTTTCGTTTAAGATGGACTGAAAAGGACATCCATGTGGGACATACTTAGGGCCAATTTCACAGTGCGTAGTTAACTAAGAATCGACAGTTAACTAGAGATTTTCAGTACAAAATTCTGTAGTTATCTCCCGATTCTGAGTCAACCACGCATTGTGAAATTGGCCCTAAGCCATTTAAGCTAAATTCAAAGCTTGATGCCATGTAGCCCGTGGTTTTAAACATTTGCTACCGGACTAAGGCTTAAGGGTGCCTCTGGTCACATATACATAAATATATCTATCTAGTTATTACACTATCTCCGCTTTTCGCCTGAATAATTCTGCTTTCCAACATGAAGCGTACCCAACCAACTACACCGCCGTCACATCGATCTCCATAAGTGATTGAATGATTGAGTCAACTTAAGAGTTTTTAAAGGCGCCCTCTTCTCTGCATCAGCAACCACAGCTTGTCTCACGAGATGAATAAGTTATTGCTCTTTACTTCATTTCACTCCTCATAGTGATTCAGAGGAAATGATTTCCTTTACATTTTTCATTCAGTTTCGTAGTAGAGCTCTCACTAAGCTTATGACAATAATTTGTGGAAAGAATTAGAATATATCAGAACTTCTGGCTATGCAGTCATAGTTGCTCGACCATAATAAATTTCAACTCTCGGGTTCGCCTTCGCTGATCCTGACCAACGGGAGATGCAGGAACCAGCTCACGTGAAGTCTTTGGTAATGGCAGAAAGATAGAGATATTTGGTAGGGTCACTTTGGCTTATGTGTCATTCCGCACAGAAAAGACCATTGTGCTGCAATATTGGTTCCGAAAAGCAATTTTAGCACAAGATTTCCAAGTAGGGAGGAGTGGAAAGAATATATTGTCACTCTAGTATTGATATCTATAGAGATGGCTCGAAAATCGACGGTGAGATGGGAGAAAGCGTCTCTTCTAAAAATTTATTTTAGATTGCTGAGGTTTCAGCTATCATGGAGGCTGTAGAGAATCTTGGAACCGAAATCCCTGGGGAGAGACATCTTCATTCTTAGTGAATGGCAAGCTGCAATCAAAGCTCTGGGCTTTTTCACGTTTTATACAAAAATTATGCTAGACTGCCGTCTATCTCTACAGGAGATGGCCAGGCAGAACAGACTTCACCTCACTTGCGTCTCTCTGGGGTATAGAGGGAAACTTTTATTAAAAAAAAAAAAAACTGTTTTTTTCGTGCCCTAAATGGGATCGAAAATGGTCACGAAGCGTATATTCGCTGGGAGATATATAAATGATGGGTGTCGGACTGTGGTGACACAATGGTCCTTCATGGCGCTTGCGCTACCAACGTCATGATAATAAATTCGTGCTTGGCGATTTTAATACCCGGGTGTGGAAGGAAAGGACCCTCGGTATCACCGTCGGAAAATTCTGGATCCAGTGCGAAAGGTCGAGTCATGGTCGTCGGTAGAATAAAAAGATATTTCGGCTATATGGCTGCCTCCAGATCAGTAAACGAGAAACCAAATATTTTACGTCTCTAGTGTTTTAGGCGTCGGTCCGGCCCGAGGACCAAATATTGCAAAGCTAGGCGAAAAGAAGAACGATGAAACTAAGGCAATGCTTATACAGAGAGACAGTTCATAAAAAGGTCACAGCGACGACTTAAAGACTTTATTTCAATATTGCGCTCGCACTGAAGAGCGAATCACGAGATAATTTAAGACTCAAGAAGAATTGACTGCTTAAAAACAAAGTGCGTGGAAAAGTGTGGCTGCAGTTGCTTTGCGAAGAGTTGGAAAGATATTTAGCAATTAGTGTATAGCGCACTTAGGAAAAAATTTGTAACACAAGAAGACAGGAAAATGAAAGGGAGAGGAATCGCACAGTGCAATCGCAAAGCTGTGCAAAAACACCTAAATGGAAAGGAAAAGTTTTACATACAAAGTGCCAGCTGTGCGAAAGAAAATGAAAGAGTTCAAGACGAAATAGGGGCGTGCCTGACAAGAAAAGTCACAAGAAAATTTTCAACATGTCAAGGGGGAGTGGCGCTTATGGGCGGCAGTTTAGCAGCAGTGACTTTTTGGCGGCCAGAGAGTACTGAAAGGAAAAAAGGGGAAAAGCGGTGCACGGCGAGTGGCGCGGCAGAGTTGTGGTGACTTATTTACTTACTTTGATGGCGCTGTCATGCATACAAAACGCAGCCACAACAGCAATAGCAGAACAGATGCCAGACCACCAAAAAAAAAAAGGCAAACGAGTAGACAAGAAAGCAAACAAGAAAGAAGAGAAAAAGAAAAAAAAAACAACTGACAAAGTCTATAACTTCTAGCACTTAGTAAGAGCAGCAACTTATAAATGACGTTTCAGCGAAATGTGACATTAAAAGCGCAACATTATGGCCCAGACGAAGCGCAGGCTGGCGAAAAGACTGCTGAACTAGGACGAGTGAGGTAAAAATAAATTTTAGCACCCAACCAAACAGCCGCCCATACAAACGTACAAATTTACTTAAAACCAAAAAAGTAACTTTTCTCATTTCCTTGATGCTGTGGCAGCAAATGCGGTCAATGTGCGGCGAGCGGGGGGCGGCAAACTATCCGAAACGACTGACAGCCCGGGGAATGCGCCCTGCTAGCAGCCTTCTGTGTGCGCCTTCCACTAAATACAGCAAGCCAGCATGCATTTTTCGGATGTTGGTTGCCCGGCTCATTTGGACGCTAGCTTGGTTGCTTGCTCGTAGAATGACTCTTTGCGTGCATTGGCGTTGGCAGTTGGCGACAGGACGCTTGCGGTTGTTATGCGTCCGGCCATACTTTGTCGTCCAACAACCACGAGAAAAATTTGTGAAAACTCACAATGACACCAACAATAACTACTGCAACAACGGTTACATTATTTACGATAATACTTTTCATATTAATTTATTTATTACGACTGCCAGCGTGAAGGCGCGACGCGACATTTGTAAGGGTAAAGTTTTCAGCCAGCAGGCACGCACGCAAAAAAGAAAGTGATTAAATAGCAGAAGTAACGTGAAGAAATAAGTGCTGCAATAACGATTAAAATGTATGGAGTGGAAGAGTAAAATTATATGTATTTAGAGATCAAGGGTCTTATTTATAAGTCTTCTTTATTTTTTGGGTGTAAGTTTGTGCAGCGATTCTTTAAAAAATCGGTCGTATATCTAATTTAGCCGAACCTTCAGTAATAGACTACTGTCTATCAAACATTATGGCTTGTCATAAAATAACCATATAGAGGCACAACTTTTAACGACTTATCTCAGTTCAAAGGCTCTATGGTCAGAGGTTAGCTTTTAAATAAATAAAGATATGTTCTGTGTACACCAGGGTATTCAACAAATTATTTCATATGCCGTTTGAGAAGTGCATCTGTTTGTTTATAAATAGGTGAACAAACAAACCAAGCTGCGAGTTGTTAACCTACTTTGTGTTACATACTTTTGGGCGTCCTATAGGCAATTCATAGTGAGATTATTGTAAGATAACACTTTTTTGTTTTCCTGTGAAGCTGAATCAAATTTTGCCTTTTCAAATTTAAAGTAGTCCGTTTTTAGCCCAAGTGCTATGAGTAAAGGAATACCTAAAGTATACCTTCTTGCTTTTGTTGTGAATTCTTACTAATCTTATTAACTAAATACGGACCGATTTTAAATAATTCCATGAAAATATTGGCGTTACAGAAAGCCCTTCAGTCGTCTTCAAGCTGCCCGCGTGGAAGGCCGCGTCATTTTAAATCTAAAATAGGATTACCGTAAAAAAATGTCTCTCGTCGGATTGTCAAGGCTGATATTTTGTGGAGAGCCACAACAATCTCTGGTTTTATATATAATATAATACGAGCCAAGTTTCTTAAACTTCTCACCTGCCAATGTGTTCCATAAATTTAAGTCTGTAGTGTGGTCAGTTTTACCTTATAGGTTTCCATTGGTTATCACGACTTCTCTCAGTAGCGATAGTTAGCAATTTGCTAACTGAGTATATCCCATGACGCAGACAGTCTGCAAAAGCCATTCTGTTCCAGCGCTGCCTGCAAGCTGAAACCACTGTGAGAAAGAGGTGCCATGCAGACTCATCAGCTATATTCTCCCCTGCAATGCGTCCTTGTCCTCCTATTTATGTCAGTCTGGTTTGAAAGTATCAGCAGTGACGGAGAAAAAGGTTCCTCCACTCTCGATTTGTATCAAAGCAGTGCGCAGACAGTTGATTGGCTCTTTAATAGCGAAACCCTCTGCTTGAAATATGCCGCGGAAATGCGTCTGAACTTGCATTCGTTGGAGAGTTACTGACTGGAAGAATATCTAATAGGACCCAACAACGTCATGCGCCCGTTTCCAAGCATTTGAGCTCACAAATTGGAATGTGGGACATCACCAATTCGCCGGAAAGCCTGTTAGCGTAAGTCCTCTTAAGTCAAAGGCATACAATGAACACAGAAAATAAATAAAATCCAAACTAATTTGAAATAAGTTAATTCTTATAGCTTCGAAGATAATCTGAATTTTGAAAGGTTTTTGTGTTGTTTGTCGTTGTGACGCATTAGGGATATTGACCCAGAAGGAATTCAGAAAAAAGAAAAAAATTGAGAGTTGCCACCTGTCTGCAAATTTCAGTTTAAGTAAATTGATAAAGTAAATATTGCAATATGGGTATGACAGCCCAAAAATATTTTTGGGGAAGGTTGCCAGCTGTTTGAAAATTTTAATTTGATATAATTCATAAGATAAATTAAATATTGCAATATGGGTTTAGGAAAATTTACTGGTGAAAATATTTACCATCTGTTTGAAAAATTTGATTAAATTAAATTGATAAAATAAATAAAATATCAAAATTCGGGTAACCAACTAAAGAGGTTTAAGAAACTTTACTGAAAAAATGTTTGAAGCGGGTTGCCACCTATTTGAAAAATTAAATTCAGTTATTTATTAACAACACAAAAATACTTTCAACACGCAGCGAAGCACGCCGGGTATTTGCTAGTTCAAAATATATTTATGATATGTTTAATACTTTTTTTAAGTCTTTTATAATAAATGCATTATAACAAACAATCACAACCACAACTACATGCAAATTAAAATGCTATAAGCAAACTTTTTGAACGCGCATACTCACTCCCTAACTTGGAAAGCCTGTCGGTTACACCAACACCCGCTTGAGAGGTGGCGTCCTGCGATGCTATGCGGCTGCATTTAAATGCAGCGGTCGACCAAATTGAGACGCAGAGACACGCAGCTGTGAAAACTTTTTCCACAAAATGCACCAGCTAGTCACAAGAACAACAGCAAAATGGCGATTTGCAATTACAAGCAAAGCGTTGAGATGCAACACAAAAGTGTTGGCCACGTTCACGCACTTTGGCCGGAAGTGATGTTTGCAGTGGAAAATAATAAAAGTTGTAGAATTACAGAAAATAGAAGAAGTAAAAAGAAAAAAAAAAAAAAAATACACCGCCAAGCACACGGAAATGGGTGTGCGGAAAGGGCGTGGCATACAGCGTGTAATTTTTTTATTTACCCTTCCCTGCGCACTCCTCGCTCTATGCAACTCGTTGCTAACTGCGTTCTGCACGGATTTGTGACACGCTCTGTACATAGATCCCAGTGTTCTACGATACATACATTCTAACTTCCTTTGAACCGCTGTCTAATGCCTTACAACGCCTCTTCTGTTTTCTTCCATCCGGCACAAATTTTTGAACTTTTTAATTACCGCAAAGCAAAAGTTTAAATTGTGTTTTTCCTTGCTTCTTAGTGTTTTGTTTTGATTTGTCTTTCTATCTTTTTTTTCCAACTACCAACCGAGCGCAATCACTTCCTGCCTGGTCTTAGCTAAATATCCTTGGCAGCAGTCAACGCAGGCGACTTAGTTTTTTTTGGAATTTTTTTAAACCTTTTTCGCACATTTCCTACGCCCCACCGAACTTGGTTAAAAGTTGGCGGAAAGTTTTTAATTTTTCTTCTTGTTACTTGCTGGGTTAAAAGTATCGGCCACTTGCTGATAAATATTTTTCAAAAGTCTTTTAGCAATGTACAACGGCTGCCTGCCAGAGTTGCCTTTCACAGTCTCTCTCTCTCACTCTTACTCTTACATTTAGGGGATTCACAAGACGTGTTAACCGTCGTAAAATCTTAAGCTTAACACTTGTTTATGTAAAATAGCGGTTAAAATGGTTGGGGGGTTGGCTAATTATATATTCTTTATCAGTTTAAAAGAATTTCGGTTTAGTTAGAAATCCCCTAAAACCATTTTAATTAAAAAAGATGTTAACCTTAAGATTTTACGACGGTTAACACGTCTTGTGAATCCCCTAATTGTAAGTAAGTTATTATCTTCGCTGATTTGTTGCTGTTGCTGTTACTGTAACTGTTGTTGTGGTTGTTATCTCTTCATAATTCTACTATCCATTTCGCTGTGTTGGAAATTAATTATGTTGATGAAGTGGAAATTGCACTTATGTGATTTCCCACTTCGACGTTTTGTAAATAAACAAAAACGAAGTTGAACGAACTGCTTGTTGCTGCAATGGAACGGGTCGCACTGGCGGCATAGGCGGCTCAACCAGTCGGTTATGAAGTGTATTGAATTCAGTTGGCCTGACTGGCACAGAAGTGCCTGTGGCGTTTTGAGAAACTCAGTTTATTTGCAAAAAGTGTTGTTTTATCACTGGCAGCTGTGCTTTAGTTACTAACAGGAAAGAGGTTGCCTGGAAGTTTACGAAGGATGAAAATATGTATTAAAAAAATGAATAGCAATTTTTTTTGCTATACATACAGACATACATATATATATATTGTAGATTTTCAGAAACGCTTTTTATTGCCTTTCCCAATACTACAGACGCAATGACATTAAATCTTTTAATAGCCTATGGTTTTGCTTGCTTTTCATTACTAAAAAAGTAAAAGTACTTAAATAAAATAAAAAGTTTGAAAGTTTATACAAAATTAAAAAAATTTCAAGTTTGTTACAAAAGTATTCGAAAACAGTATGTTTTCTGAACCTAAGTTACGCACCATTTCAAAATGTCTTAAATAGTTTTTTTTCTACGCGTACTTCAAAATTAAATAAAATTGAAAATGTAAAATTTTTTACAAAAACTAACTTTTTATATATCCATCGAAGATTTACAAAAAATGGGAAATTTTTAAAAAGAAAGCGAAAAAATTTAAGTTGGGATTGAAGAAATGCGAAAAACATATTGAATTCTATTTTCTTATGAGGAATTTAAAACTTAAATGAAAAAAAAAAAATGGATCCTGTTTAGTCTAGCTCTATAAGCCCTAACCGCCAAAATAACGTAAGCGACATTTTTTTTCAAAATTTTCTTTTTGATGCAGAGATATTCCTAGAGCATTTAGATGAATTTCTGCATCAAAAAGAAAATTTTGAAAAAAATGTCGCTTACGTTATTTTGTCGGTTAGGGCTCGATATTATGAAAGCCATGGGAAAATATAAAATTTAAATTAACGAGTTTTATATTCAAAACGGCTGTTGCACAAATTCTTGAAAGATTTGAGTATTTAAAATACCCTTTTCAGTTTATCAAAAAAATATTTTTTTTCACTGAAGGTCTTCACTGAAAAACTAAAATTAGTAAAAATAAAATTAGATGGAAAGATTTTTTACAAAAACGATTTTTTTTTAACTATTAGGGATTTTGAAAAATTTGTAATTTGTTAATATTTTTATTGAGCTTTGTACCACGATTGTTTATTAGGAAAAATTGAAAAAGCAACAAAGTCTAAGCGGTAGAAGTTATAGCACTATTTCGGAGATCACCACATCTCCTCATCAGACTTCTTTTTCTAGACTTCAGCAGGGATCGAACCTGCGAATTCGATGTTCAAAGTCAGAAGCGTTAACCACTGAGCTATGTACATCCCGTAAACTCTTGTTGCTAATTCATTTTTCCTTATTCAACCAATTTTGTAATTTGTGTTTTCATGGAAATTTTTGAAGATAAAATTTGTTAAGGATGTTTTTTTTTGTAATTGTCATAAACAACTGCCTTATAGATTAATGAAAGCAGCTTAGTTATTTAAAAATTATGTACATAAGTTGGATTTCCAAAAATTTAAAAAAAAACTTTTTTGGAAAAATTTAGAAACTGGCGTTTTTTAATTTTATTAAAAAAATAAAAAAAATTTATGTAAATAATTTCCCATGCAAATATATTTTCTGAAACTTAAAATTATAAATCCATACCCAATTTCGAATTTTTCGTAAATTTTTTTTGGAATGTCCTACGAATCTATAAAAATTTGTTGAAAATTTACTACAGACAGAATAACAGAATTTTCAAATAAAACACACAAAAAATGTCAGCGTGCAATTGCATTATAACAAAAAAGGGGCAAAAAATAGCAACAATAGAAAACATAAAATGAAGCATAATACAAACAAAAACCATGTACATAATAACCATAATAATAATCACTCCCAGCGGAAATTGCTTTCTGTACATTATTTTTTGTTGCTTTAAAATTTTTTGGCCGAAAATTGCAAAATTAAATTACATGTCTATAAAAGTAATTCCACAGTATTTTAGAATTCCATGTAAACATATTTTTTTTTAACTCAATTTCCTATATGTTTCTTATTTTTTTTTTGCTTGTCCACTGCTGATTGCTCACCAACCAGTAATTATTGTTGCCTGTGTGGCATCATTGTAAGCTTATGAATTATGCAAATGCAATGCGGTCACATTTTAATATCTCATTATTTTACAAATACATACAAATAAATATTCAGGCGCATATGCACACATGCATATATACATACATACATACAAACATAAAAGCGCTCCCTTATAAAAGCCCGAAATAGTTGTAAAACAAATTTTTGCATTTAATCAAAAGACAACATTGGAAATTAATTTGCGTTTACATTGCACAAATTGTTTTGAATTTAGGCTGTTATATGCCACATGGTATTCATGCTACAAAATAAACAGATGGCTAGCTAGCTGGCTTTGTCTATTGGCGTCCATAGCATTGAAAGCGTAGTGTGGTTAGCTGCGCAGTCGCAATTAATATTGGTTGCATTGTGTAAAATATTGATTCTATGTTTTTGTTGCGGTGGCTATGCCTAGTTGTTGCTTTTTGTCGTTATTAGTGCAATGTGGAGCGGTTGAATTCAAAATCTGTTACATATGTATTTAAAAACGCTTAAAATGGTGTGCAGTCACAGTTTAGACCAAGACACAGCGTGTTTGAAAAAAATTCTTATAAGGGCTTTTCAACTTCGTACAGCTGGCATAATTCTTGTCAAAAATAATTGTTTCTCCACCTAGCGGCCATATTTGTGATCTGCGTGCCGAAAAGTAGGCAATACGGCGCCATTGAGTTTATTGTTTTATTCGGCTATTTAGGACAGTTCTCAACCAGCTAATGAAATAATGTAGTAAATACCAACATTTTTCTTCTTTCGCCTTTTAATTGATTACCTACGTGAAAGTCGCAGGGGATGTTAATATTCATTTCATAAGAAGTAGCTTATTACCTTACATTGTAGTCTGTGAGTCCTGCTATTGAGACGACATCCGAACTTTCATTATAAAGCGTCAGTTATCCTGTGAGAGTACTTACGAGGTCTCGGTGTCCAGAGACACCACGCGATTTAATTATAATCTCCTTTTACCCTTTGAGATGCACTTGTAAACTTAAAGTTTTTCCAGCTTCTAGGAAGCCCATGTTATCCTCGGAGAGACCACAGAAAAGCTGAGAGCCATAGACTTTGCTGGGCGCCGTATTTAGAGAGATCAGTTCTTTCATCACAATCGAGGCCCTAATGATCTGGTATGCGCCATGAGGTAAACTTATTAAGGATTGTTTTTATTCTACTTGGCCCAACGACATACAACCAACTTAGACCTGAGAATAGTAAATTGTCGGGAAAACTGAAAACCCTCCAGGAAACGTTTAGGAAACTATTTTGGACTAAAGTCGCTGATTTAATACACAGAAGTTTGTTGACGACAGAAATCTGTTCACCCTCGAAGCCTCAGCACAGATTAACAGAGGATTGAAATTGAGCTGACAGCTAGGTTAGGTTGGAATGATGGCGAAAAAATGTATGCCCAATACCATAAACTACGTATGTGATGTTAAAACTAACCAGCGTAGTTGATAACATTTAGTCGGTCGTGGGAGCATCAGACAGATCTTGCAACGATGTGAAATCCTATGCCTCTGGTATGGCATACTTGCTCCTGGGTAAACTCTGCAAGAAAGGTGCTCTACTGCTTCCTGATCATCTTATTTTCTGCAGATTTCACAGAACTCATTGCAGGCGATTCCCGGGCTAATGGGGCGGGTGCTAATGGGCCAATATTCTGTAGGAACCGGTATTAGTCTCGAAACGTCTGACCTGGGATTTTCCAACAAACTGCGTTGCCTTTTAGGGTTAGCACTCCCGCCGCATGAGTTTGGCTATACGACGGCCTAATGCCTTGTACCACTTTTGATCTGGTCTCTGAAGAATGTGGAGAACATTTTCCTTTATAACTCGGCTTTTCATTTTGGAGCCATCGGCGTAGTCGACATGAAAAAGTCTTCGAAAGACATGTTGAATTATTTTTCTGGTTGTGTGTAATCGGTACTCAGTCTTGAATGGCAATCTAGAAATTACTTATTATACTATCGCTCTTTCTTTTCACATACCAAGTTCTGTGAGTCTTAGAATAGACGCTGATGCAGTTTATGTATATTACGTGAAGGAAAAAGGTTCGTGTATAAAAATATTCAGGGCATCCGTAGGGCAAGATGTCATTGCCCTTTTAGTCCCGATATCTATGCTGCAATCACAGCAACCGGCCCCGCAACTAAACTAACCTCGCCAAATTTTGGGGTGAACATTTTCGTTGACAGTCAGGCAGCTATTAGCACGGTAACAAATCTACTTCCGCGAAACGCACAACGAAATGTAAATACTCCCACACAAATAGGCATCCTGGCGTTCTGTAATGCGTATTTTGCTTGGCTATAAATAGTTTTTGGTTTAGCTGCGAATTCGAGAATGTGATACTGCGAACTTGTTCTTGTTGTTGGTTTTTGTTAGTGTGGCACGCAAAGTCATTAAAAATGCTAATTAGTAAATTGCCTGAATTTGATTTATGGGTTGGATACCACAACGTACTTAGTTTGTTTGAGGGCGTTACAGACTGGGCTTTTATATGCAGAGGCTTATGGAAATATAGGGTGTGTTACGACGAGTTGATGTATTAAATTATTTAGTCTTCAATTCGATAAGGTCTAAGGTTTTTAAGACGATATGCATTTCATTGGTGTGACGGTTTTAGGCATCCAAATTAAACAGCTTAGTTAAGAAATTAACAACAAAAAAAAAAACAATAAAAAATCCAATAAAATAAAATAAAATAAAATAAAGTAAAATAAAATAAAATAAAATAAAAGAAAATAGAATAAAATAAAAGAAAATAAAATAAAATAAAATAAAATGAAATGAAATGAAATGAAATGAAAGGAAATAAAATAAAATAAAATAAAATATAATAAAATAAAATAAAATGAAATGAAATGAAATGAAATGAAAGGAAATAAAATAAAATAAAATAAAATATAATAAAATAAAATAAAATGAAATGAAATGAAATGAAATGAAAGGAAATAAAATAAAATAAAATAAAATATAATAAAATAAAATAAAATGAAATGAAATGAAATGAAATGAAAGGAAATAAAATAAAATAAAATAAAATATAATAAAATAAAATAAAATGAAATGAAATGAAATGAAATGAAAGGAAATAAAATAAAATAAAATAAAATATAATAAAATAAAATAAAATGAAATGAAATGAAATGAAATGAAAGGAAATAAAATAAAATAAAATAAAATATAATAAAATAAAATAAAATGAAATGAAATGAAATGAAATGAAAGGAAATAAAATAAAATAAAATAAAATATAATAAAATAAAATAAAATGAAATGAAATGAAATGAAATGAAAGGAAATAAAATAAAATAAAATAAAATATAATAAAATAAAATAAAATGAAATGAAATGAAATGAAATGAAAGGAAATAAAATAAAATAAAATAAAATATAATAAAATAAAATAAAATGAAATGAAATGAAATGAAATGAAAGGAAATAAAATAAAATAAAATAAAATATAATAAAATAAAATAAAATGAAATGAAATGAAATGAAATGAAAGGAAATAAAATAAAATAAAATAAAATATAATAAAATAAAATAAAATGAAATGAAATGAAATGAAATGAAAGGAAATAAAATAAAATAAAATAAAATATAATAAAATAAAATAAAATGAAATGAAATGAAATGAAATGAAAGGAAATAAAATAAAATAAAATAAAATATAATAAAATAAAATAAAATGAAATGAAATGAAATGAAATGAAAGGAAATAAAATAAAATAAAATAAAATAAAATGAAATGAAATGAAATGAAATGAAATTAAATTAAATTAAATTAAATTAAATTAAATTACATTAAATAATATACAATGAAATATATTGAAAGTACTAAAAAAAATTTAGTGAATATAGGAAAATGACATTAAAAAAAATTTCATTTTTTTTCATTGAAATTAATTTCATTGAGGGACACCCTTTATTTTCTACCCACTACAAATACATAATCACATACAATTACAATGCCAGATATTAAATTTCCGCATAACCCAGGATAATGCCTGCAACCAGTCAAATTCACAAACTCACCAGCCAATAAATACTATGCCAAATGTACAATCAAATTCGAGATTAAAAAATAAAACGTTTTTGCGTGTGCCAGTGTATTTTGTGTATTTTAATGTAATTAAAATAAATGTAAAATTAACAATGAATTAAATGAATAAAATATCTATAATTCACGTAATTGGCATTATGGCGCTGATATTTGCGGTTTTGCTGGCTATTCTCTTCGCTGTTAGTTGCTTGTTGTTTTTCTTGTTGTGGCGTTTTTGCATTACATTAATTATTTAAACAATGTTGACGCTGATTGGCATCAAGCAATGAATAACTAACTAATTTTCGCAAATATTTTTGTACGTACAATTTGCAATTATTTGCTTCGAATGTTCGAGTAATTGTTTTGTAGTTTTTTTTTGTGTTTTGACGTGGCTTAGTTGTGAGTTTAACTTAAAAAAAAAATATAACAAAAGTTAATTTAATGGCAATAATAAGCAGATTTAATAACTTCAAATGCGATGAACTAATTTGTATTCGCTTCATTTGTGCGCTGCTAATGTGCGATTAGAAGTACTTTGCATTTAATGGTAAATTTGATTTTAAAACGCTATCGCTGCATGTGTGTAGTGTTTTGGGTGAAATCGAAAAAAAACAATTAAAAATTAAAAACTAAATTAATATTAAATAACTAAGTAAAGAATGCGTATATTAAAAATAAGCAAATTATGCGGTTATTGATATGCAGGTATTCTTCAGTACATACACGCATTTGCCTGCATTGATTTATAATTACTACGGATTATGTTTGTTAGCTGATTTTTAATTATTTACACACGTGCAAACATATATCTGAATTAAAATATCAGTTTTCATGATTTTCAACTAAATAAGGTGGAATGATTTTTTTTTAATTTTAAAACGAATTTGATTGGTTTAATAGAAAGGCGAACAGATAAAAATGAATAAATAAAGTTTTAAAGACTAAAAAAAAAATTAATGGTAGATGTTTAATAAGTCGTATATCAAATTTCAATATAAAATATTTAATTAAAAGTAAACAAATCGCTAATATGTAACTTTCTGTTCAAATAATTAAGTTAATTATAACAGTTGAATTATTTTGTACTGCTCTAGGGTGCATCACCCCAAAAAAAAGTCGCGTTTTTTCCACCGGATAAAAAAAAATTATTTTAAATATTTCGCAAGGGCTAGACCGATTTGAAAATACCTCCAAAAATCTCTTTACTTTGAGTTCGTTGATCAAATTTTTATAAATCTTGTGCAAACCTTTTCAACTTAAACTCATCTGTCATCTGCGTTGATTTTTAGAATGTTATTTTTTTTAAATTACATAATTTTATTTATAAACAAATTTCGATTTTCGGAAGTAAATATTTTCTGGTGTGAATATTTTTACCAAATATTTTTGCGGAAGTCTTAAAATGTAATAAATTGTATATTTCCGATGGAAAATCAGTACCGAATTTTTTTTTGTATGAATAGTGGAGCACCCTAATGTACATGCATACAGTGTGAGGCATTTCTGGCAGGCCACATGGCGTAACTAGGCGAACCGTTACCCTGGCGCCCGAAGCATAAACCACGTTATTTAGCGCCTTTATGTTTGTCCAGACATCTGTAGAAATACTACGCTAAAACGCCTGTAAATATTTTAATAGAATCCTACATTTGATCTCAATGCCGGGTAGCTAGATACGAGGCTTGGATCACTAAAGAATTTCATTGGCCGGAATTAGCTTAAGACATAGTTGGTTAGTTGGTAAACTGGCTATAATAGAAACGAAGGACTTTGCGGCCTAGAAGAAAAACATCTTTTGTATCCAACTAATAAATTCCTAACCCTGGCATCCCAAGATATTTACTATACGCATCTCTAATAAATGCTTACAGTACATTGGTAGACGAATTTCGAACAATAAGGGGATATGAATAAATTCCGATATGGTCAGTGCTGCCAAATCACGCAGAATATCTTCCCACGTCTCTCTGTCTTCAGGACAAAGACGGCGTTCTATTTCCGTGGTTCAGCCAATCAGCTGCATGTGAGATCCCAGATGGTTATGACCGGCTACTTACACTAAGAGCAATCTGATGTTCCTTCTGCGAAAGGGTAGTCAAAGCGCCTGACCAGTTTAAAGCCCTCTACCGCTCTCTAGCACTTACTGCATTCTGATTTTACCCAATCGATAATTGTAAGTATCAAAGAAGACTGAGTTCAAAATGCTTTCCATTCCACATGGACGGTCCTCTTACCAGTGTGTCGGCGACCTCGTTTCCCAGCTTATGGTCAAGTTATACCCTTAGAAAGTCTTAAAAAGCTTTCTTTACCACCCTACAACCACGAACTATTTCTGCGGTATCGAAGATAATGAAACCTTAATTTCGCTCCAACACTGTTTCACGCGTCTAGTATTTTCGTACATTGTAGCTCATTAACATCCCTGAGTTTGCGCCTTAAAATGGTGCGAAAATAACCGGCCTCATTTAGAGATCTGCTGTTTTTGATGGCTTCATCTTTTTCAATTGGCTAAATTGGTATGGCATGTACCGCACCATCTAGTGTAGCCCTCAAGCTTATCTAAAAGAAAGCCTAGGACAGGGTTAAAACCTGAACAGAACAGTGTCGTATGAGTTTCGTTGTGGCAGATGTGAAGTGGTGGTTAGTATAGACCATGCGGGAAATCTTCAAATATTGAAGATTTGAAGGGTGACTTAGTCGAGGTTGCTTCAAGAAGTTTAACTCTCTACAAGATACAGAGCAAGGTGATGGCAATTCAAACTTTGCGATGTTTGATGTTTTGTCTCCGAG
This sequence comes from Rhagoletis zephyria, assembly GCF_001687245.7. Classification (NCBI taxonomy): domain Eukaryota; kingdom Metazoa; phylum Arthropoda; class Insecta; order Diptera; family Tephritidae; genus Rhagoletis; species Rhagoletis zephyria. The sequence continues at coordinate 271,993 of NW_016157226.1, read as the reverse complement.
CCAGCATTAAGGTCCATGAGGGAGAGGGAGCTTAGACTGCGAAAAAAACGAACGTACGTACAAGGATGTATCCTGTAATTTTTCAGCGAACCAAGCATTTGTGAAAAATCTGACCACATCTGTCCTTCGATTTTCTTCAAAACTTCGGCGCGATATTTCCATCAAGAAAGAAGTGGAATGAGAATATTCTTAAAGAACGCTTGCATGTATCTATTTTTACGAACAGCTCAAAAATACATTGTGGCGTAGGGACGGATATTTCTTCAACTTACCTCCAAATCTAGGAGTCTAGTCGACTGCCGAATTCAGACAGTATTTTTCAAGCACCGGTCTTTGCCATTAAAGTGGCGTGCAAAATAACTATAGCCTCGCAGCTAGTATGGCATTGCTATTTTCTTGGATCAATGATCATGACATGTGGATCTGTAAGTATCAACTCCAGCATAATAAAACAGTGCAGTGAGAACGTTATGGCTTTAGCTGATAGGCAGGTTGTTGCACTGATCTTGGTGCTGGGCACCGCAGACTTCATGGCAATGAGATGGCCGATGAGATAGCCAGAAACGGGTCGGCTCTGGATGTCTCAGAGGCAGAGGAAGTTCTTGCGCCTCTGAGTTATATCAAGGGTCGCATTCCTCAGCACTGGAAAAAGGAAAGGAAACCAAGGCCTCAGAGATATCTTGTCTAGAAAGTGTCTCGACTTCCGGCATGCTCCAAATATTACCAATCAAGAGGTCGTTCGTTGAAAGTCTTCACATTGATGGGCATTTTTCCGCCGTCCTGCTTGAACGTAGCTCGCAACTAAATGTCACTCCTGATATACACTGTCACACCGGTGGATAAGTAGGTGCAATCATCTGCACACTTTTCCATAAAATATCTAGCCTTTGCGAGATTGAAGATTAAACGTCTTGGCTCGTCCCTTCCAAACAGATCACTTCCCATATGAGATCTGCATACTAAGGGCTCTCAAGCCATCAGCATTATGTAGGTCAAAAAGATCCCAGGCCGCGAACTGTAGCAAACAGAAGGAAAGTAGAAGGATCTTGTAGGGTATTAATGTGTATAGCATCTCAGGAAGCCTATCAAATTATCATCTATCGAAAGATGGCTTAAAGATAAGAACAAGTTATTACTAACACGTTTTAGGAAGTAGTCAGGTGGCTATAGCTTTCCAAATCAGTTTAGCCAGCACGTCTTTATGCAGTAAGAAATTTGTGAATTATAAGTAAGCATTTGTCTGGCTAAACCTGACCAACCTGCATCAGTTGCCGCTATCTTAAGCTTATCATTCATCTCAAACAATAAAAGCTTTTACCTTATTTTGTTAGCGCCCTCATTTAATTGAGCAACCTTAAATCACAAGTTACCAAGCTACTAAAAAAATTTTAGCTGAAATACCAAGCAGTTTATTACGCAGGTGAACGCACCAAGTCCATTTATTTTAATTCAGCGCATATTCAGCTAATTCAGCGCATAGCAAAAGTTTTCGAATAGCGTGAAACACACAATTTTTTACCTAGCTATGCACCTGAGCTGTTGTTGGAGCTAGTGCTTGCATATTTTCTGTTGTGAGTGCGAAGAGTGGTAGAGAAAAAGGCTATAATAAAACAAATACACATACATATGTACTTACATACATATATGTATAAGTACATACATATCTGCATAAGTCCTCGGTAAGTCAACGCCTCGTAAACCAGCGACGCTGAAAATAATAACAAAATGTATTGCATTTTATTGCATAAAAAAATTACATATATGTACTGCAAAAATATATCTACGAGCGAACGAAATAAAATAGCAACAATAAAATAACGACAAACCAGCAAAACAAAAAGCGCAATAAAACCAACTTTCCAAGCCATACAAGGAATACCGATGTTGGGGTCTTAGTTGTTGTGCTAAAGTCATGTCTCTTGCGGTGACGAGAATGTGCTTCGTGCTGGCCGCACTTCGTTACACTAATACGAAGTATGCCAACAACAACAACATTGTTTCCGCTACTTCTTCTATGTTTTATACTTCCTTTTCTACTTCTTTTTCTTTGTTTTTTCTTCTTAAATTTTCCCTCCACTCGTGTCACGTAGCTCGTAACTTTTGCTTTCGTTTCGTGCAAGCTGGAATAGTTGAAGAAACAAACAGAATTTTCTAAGAAACAACACTCTTTTGGCTATGCCAACGTTCTTCACAATCTTCACTTCACTTGCTGGCACTACCCCCACCCACTCTTCTTCTTCTTCCTCTTCCTCTTCCTCTTCTTCTTCTTCTTCTTCTTCTTTATCCAAAATACCTTAAATGCTTGTTTATTTTACTTTTGTATGCTAGTTTGTCGGTGTAGAACGTAGAACTTTTCATTGTCGTAAATAAAAACCGAATTCTTCGTTACATTCCTACGCGTCAACGAGGTATACTTTTAGGATATAAACCCCATCGCCACAACTACTACTACATACTTGCAGTATGTAGTGGTACTACTTATGCAAGAAGACGTAAAAGTGCCATGAAAAGTATTTGCGAGTGAAGCGCAATGAAAATAATAACGAAGTAGCCGAGAAAGAGAAATATTCGCTGGGAAAATAAGAATGAAAAGTCAGCTTCAGCAAGCTTCGAGTAGATTCGTAGCTGCAGTGCTAGTACCTAGTTGGTAGTCAAAAACTTCAGGTTTTCAACAAAATTCCCACTGACATATAGCTCCTTTGAAAATTGTTGCATACTTATGTGCGCACAGCGCTGCTGTTTTGTACTTACTATGTACTATGTACGCTCATGCATGTTGGAGTGGCAGAAAAGTTAGAATAAATTGAGGCAGCGAACTTTGATTTAGTTAACTGGGACACAATTTTGAGGCACAACATAAATATGCCAGATGAAAAGTTATACTCGAATCTACTTAAGAGTACGTGCTTACCTCTCTACATACATACCTACCTATGTACACAAAGATGTACATACGTAGATATTCTATGCAATTTTTTGTGCCATTGGCATGGTATTTCATTGCAAGCCACCTATAGCCAGCTGCGCTGGGGGTTGGTAGTTTATTTCTTTGGAAATCTTTTATCCTATTGAGTATATAAATTTCGTTATGAAAAATTCCACTTTTTTGCTACACCACTCACATTATTCTTTAGTTCGCCGCATTGCATTACTTCCAACTAGAAAAGGAAGTATAATAAAAACTGTCATCCCAAAAGTATGCCACAATAAATGCATACTTGAGTTATAGTAAAAGTTTTTGCTGTTGCTTTATTTTTTGTCTTTTGTAGTTTAGCATACTTTTTGGCTGTATTCCATTCGAGAAATGAAACATAATAAGTTATGCATTGAAAATAGTAAATTACATACTAACAAGTGGTGAAAAAGTAATCTCTTGTATTTTTGAAATAATTTTGAAAGTGTACAGCTGGTGAAATTTATAAGGAATTTACTTTTAAAGCATTTAAAATTTTATCGAATCGGGTTTCATTCGACCAAGGATGCTGTGACGCGAAATATATTTTTTATTGTTTTATAAAAAAAATACAATTTACATACACTTGTTAATAGTTTTTTTTTGGAAAGAATCAATGCTAGACAGTTTTTAATTAACATTAATATACGATGACAGCAGGAGGACAAAAACAAGAATTACACTAACAAAGTTCACGCGTATTCGACAGTAAGAATTATAACAAATTCATAAAAACTCATAAATAATTTTAACATTAAGAACCATCGAGGCGAAAATCCAGCTGTTCAGCTTATATAAACTCGCCTCCATTTATCCTATAAACTATATATCAGTAAAAATTATCAATTAATGCTTCTTTTAACAAAAACTGCCAACTTCTACCATTTTTTGTAAAATCTACCAATATTAATTTTTTCGAAGTCCTTGCACTGAGTCCGACAGCTTAAAACCCACACCAAACAGCGACTCGTTGTGGGTACATAGTGTTTTGTTTTCTTTCAGTCGGTGCAGTTTTGCATGTGGGGCTAGAAATATTTTGCTGTGATCTTTTTCAAGCTCTAGGGAGGATTCACCTGGCCGCGTTCCAGAACATCAGACTTTGTAAGTTCTTTCCAAACAGGGTTGGATTGGAGACGATTAAGTAGATTTATTTGGCTAAACTCAACCCAACTCTCTCTCTCTGGAAACCGAGTCTTTACAGGGTATTGTAAAAATCTTTGCGTCAGCATCTTTCTTGGACCTGTCTGGTTTCATAAGACTATCTCGCCTGATTCTTACCAAAACTCAGCGCATCACTATTGTGATTTTTGCGCCTGAGAGTATGCCGCTACAAAAAAAAAACAAAATTTTAGTGCATTTCCTTACCATTGAATGTCTAATTTTTGTGGCATATTTTCAGGCGCGGTAAAAATCACAATAGTGATGCGCTGAGTTTTGTGGTTTGAAAAATAAAAAGGTAAAGTAATTGTTTCGCCTAAAAGTATGCAGCATTAGGTGGTAAATAACATCTTGCTTCTTTCCACTACTTACCACAATATGCAGTTCTCTACTGGCGTATAAACTGATCAAGTTTTACTCGTTTTCATTGCATTCAGTATTTTGCTGATGAATCTTGGTTTTTGCTTTTATTGGAACTCTTCAGTAGCTTCAATAGAGAGGCACAACGGAGCTTTGAATTTAAAAATTGCAGACTTAACCACAGTTTGGCCACAAAAAGGTAACTTTACATTTGATTCTTCACTCAGCGTAGGTCAAAAGGTACCTGGGTCTTCAATCACTTTATCTTCATACACGCGGTTATATGAAAGGATTTGATCAACTGAATTGCAATTACAGCATGGCGCGTGGTTTTTTGTTCGTTGTCTTTAATACTTAATAGCAGATTAAAATTAATTTTCCATAAGCCATTACTTACCAGCCTTTGGCAAGCTGAGTTGCTCAATTTATAGCTATTTAATTTGAAATTCCAATGTTTAATATTAACTAAACTATTTATCAAAATAGGCAAAAAGCCTTTCGGCTAAACACGTTGCCTTCAAATCAGCAGGCGGGCAATTGAATTATTTACCAACACACAGCATTACTTCGCCAGCAACACAGTCCAGTTATGCAAGCTTTCAGCGCGCACTTTCAAATTCAACTCATTCATTTACCAACAGCTAATTTTACACTTTTAATCAACCACAAACACATGCTCATGCGGTGAGCGCCACCTACCATGCAGCCGGTCTTAACGAGCTTTCATCGTCATCTTTGGCTTTCGCCATCTTCTCGGCTACCTTGCCTTATAAATTATTCATTTAGCCACATTGGCGCTAATTTTACATGAATTCTCTTACTTGTGTTGGCCGCGAATCAATTTCCCCACCCGCCAGCTGTGTGCGCCAAATTGCTTATTAACTTTTTGGCTTTTTAAAATTAGCGAATAAATAAATGAAAATTGACAAGAGGAATGCATAAATTATTAGGTTACCAGACTGAGAAAGGAAAAAAGTTGACTGAGGATGTCTGGTGTAGCTGAGATGGAATGAGCAGGTAGTAGACGGAGGTTATTGCATTCGAATTTTTCGGAAACCGCGTGTGCACCGAAATTAATTTTGGTTGCTATCAAAAACACCTAAATATTACCATTGACTGAATAAACATAATTTTAAAATTGTAAAAGCATGATAACACGCCAGCAGACTCCAACCTAATTGTTGCGTTTTTCTCGGAAACCGATTGAGCACCTAAATTAATTTTTGTGGTCCTGAATAGCATCTAAATAGCACCTAATTACTGAGTAATTTTTGTCAGTTTTTTTTTTGGTCGCGAGCACACATTTAAATTTTTTTTTTAAAGTTCGCTCAAGGCGTTTTCAGGTCAAAAGAAAGAAAAATGTCAAAATTTATGTTTTGTGATCGGTTTTAGGGTCAACGGATTTTTTATTCAATGAGACCTGGAAAAGTAAAAGTGTTAATTTTTAGTCTTTTTTGACTTAAAAACAGCATGTTTTTTTACCAAAAAAAAATTCAAAAATACATATATGTTTAATACTTTTTAAAAAGGTTCATTAGATACTGTCTTCTGATCAAAAAAGGAAGGAAAAATTGAAAGCTATCTATATTTAAAGAGCATTGCAAAGCTACAGGTAATTTTTTATCGGACGAAACTAATTTTTCTGAATTCTCGAACTCTAAAACTGTAAAATTTATTTCGCTAGCTGTTCTCGTTTTGAGATATTAAATTTTATCCCGAAAAAAGTTCCTTTTCCACACTATGCGTCGGTTAAGAATTGCAGATATACCGGAGAGGCGAATAAAATACATTTAGCATCCAATGTTGCATACTTCTAGGTGCACTACTTACAGATTCAGCAGTCTGTGGTGGACAACAGCTGCGTCTTTCGTGTAAATCAGCAAAGGGCATTTTCCGTTTTGGTTTAGAACCCAAAGGTTTCTTTCACATTGCACACATGTGCCTTTAAAGTATCTCGAAGTTTACTTCATCATTTGCAAATGCGTATGACATATTTTTTATACCCCTTCATAGAGGTGGTCCTCAGCTGGCATAAATAATTTTGTCAACTTTTATTGAGACATTGCTAGCTGGTTTTTGCCCTTGCAAAAGTGTTCGTGTGCAAATTCAGCCGTCAACTGATTGAATACTAGTTTTCTATTTGTGTCATTTACTTTTTGTCTCACCCTCCCAAATTGCCAGCAACTTATCTCATGCTTCCACTACACTCATATTTCACTCTAAATCGCACTTCTTTCCATCATTCTTTAGCTCCACTTTTGCAGGTTTATTTCTGCTTCCCACCGCCCACCGCCCATCAGCCATATCCTATTTCCACGCACTTCATTTGCTTTACTCGCCCTCAATTTCTTTTGCCTGTCTGTCTATGCACTTTTGCCTTCACTTATCTTATTTATTATTACATTCTTGCTTGATTTCTTTGGGGAGTCACATGTCAAAGCTGTCACTTTCTGCTGATGCTGCTGCTCCATTGCTTCTATGTATATGCATGCATCTATAGATATATCAGGCTTTTTCTGCTGCTAATATCCACCTATAACCATTTCACCTTAACTGTATCCCTGACATACATACGATATTCACAGCTGAAGGTTGATAATTTCCATTACATTTGCACAAGCAAATACGAGCTGACAGCGCGCGCAAATTCTATTTTACCACAAAATAGCAAAAGCTGAAAAACCTATTTGAGCGAAAGTGGCTGCTGCAGTCGAAGATACGAGCATGGCGGTTTTGCTTTTCTGACATCGTTAAGGTGTGAGTCAATTTTGAATAATGTAACATTTATGTATGTATGTGTACTACAAACACTTTTTGTATATGTGATCTGCGTGCTTGTGTGAGTGTGGAATTCTGCATACTTTGAAGTGTGTATGGATACTTTCTCCTTCGACGCTGTTCTATGTTCGTTCACAGCGCTCACATGACATGAATGTTGAAGTGTTCATTCTGGGTTGTTTTTAATATTTGAACCTTAAATTTCAGGGTCACAGCTGTGAAATGTTGATTTCGTGTAAAATGAAAAATCAAAACGAAATTCAATTAGAGTTCGATTAAAAATGGCAATGATAAAGAAGTGATGTGCAGAAATGGTAGATTTTTGATACTTTTAGAAGAAATATTGTTTATAAATATTATGGATAGAGCGTTTGAGGATTGATGGAACCTTCTAGTTGTTAACCAAATGTCTGAAAATCTTTGGTATTTGCTTTGAGATTAATGCCTTTTAGTTAATACTTGGAAGTATGAAAAGTCTGACTCCTACAATATTTATATTGAAGATAGCCTCAACAAAAAGTTTAAAATAAGCTGTCAACGTAATCTCTCCCAGTGGTTGATACGGTTAATATCGTACTTTCTAAGCATTTACCGAATTGTTTACATGGGAATACCAAGGCTTCGATGGTTTTGTGCCAAAAATTCTCGTTTCGTTGGAAGAAAATACCAACGGGATAAACTGCTTTAGTTTCACGTTGGAAAATAATTCGAAATAATTAATTTTTTTATGGTTTTATTAAAACATAGTTTATACATGGCGTATGAGTAACATTTTTTCGTAGTCATCTATCTATACATAATATAAAGGAAAGTCGAGATTCTTTGTACGCGGTAATCTCGAAAACTACTGAACGGATTTGGACGAGACCTTCTCTAATATATTCTGTACCGATAGGAGAGTGATCTTTTTTATTTATTTAGAATATTAATAGGGTTGCCACCTGTCCAAAAACTATAATATCCGCTTTGTTCATAGGATTACAAAAAATGGGGTGTCAAATAAAAGGGATTGGTCTTCAGAAAAGCACTAATGTTTTATTTTTTAGAATAGGGCTGCCACCTGTTAATAGAATTACTTTATTTAATCATAATAAGCGTAGGCATTAGTTCTACACTGTCACTGTCAAACGAAAAGACCTAGCCTCTAGATGTGCGTCTTAGTAAGCGAATCTTAGTAAGCGAAGGTATAAGTTCTGGTCTTTGAATGTGCAGTAGGGTCTCAGTTTTTTTTTGTGGGGTTGCCAATTTTCTAAAAATTACTATACTATAATAGCGCATTTCAAGGTCACTGATCACTCTGTATTGGCTACAGTAGAAAATAAAAAGTTCGTATTGATATTACAAATATCAAAAGGAAAAAATCTGAGGGGGTGCACTGATTTCTAGGATGCAATTTTTTTTCCCCCATACAAAAGACCACTCTAGTGTACATACATATGTATGTAAATTTCCATACACAAATTACTTACTTCAACTCCACACATTTGCATTTCAACTGCAGCAACTGAGGTTCTTTAATTCCAACTCTCCGTAACTCAAAACTCATTTAACATACATTCTATGCTCTTAACGTTGAACCACTATGTAATGTCACTCTTTAAAACTGTTGTAACTGACATTCACCTAAATCGAGTGCCCTTCACCGTTGAGTGATAGTCAATAAGTTGTTAGTTGTTAGTTGTTGGTGTGTGTGTCTGTCAATGTCAGCGTGGCGTATGAGCAACCAACTCGCCAACACACCCAACACACAGACTAGAAAAGCTGAATGCATTTTCATTACCCAAGCGAGTGAAATAGTGAAAGCAAGTGCACAAACATTGCAAGCGTGCAAATGTATGTAATTTCTATAAAAAGCGCTGCTTCAGTGTCAAACTGAAATAATTTTCAAATTATTGTTTTTCTGCACCTTATTGACCGCAAATGTCGAAAAATTAAAACGCTAATTTATTTCGTCAAATTAGTATTTTATTTATTTATGTATGCATTTCGGTTGACAGCTGATCAACCATCATCAGCGCGCGACNAATTTTGTTGCTATTGCTTTTGATGTAGTAGCAAAAGTAGTACCATGTAGTTGTTGCTGTTGTTGTTATTGTTGTTGTCGTTGCAGTTGTTACGCCTTGTTGTTGACAAGCTTGTTGAACATGAACTTTAATGCGCTGTGTGCTGCTGTTGCTGTGCACACAAACATGAATTAATCTCGAAAAGCATCGCTCACTTTCGTACGTTTTTGTTAGGGTTAGAGTGTGTACATATGTATATACATATGTGTGAAACGAATGCCATAATAAGCCTATAGAGGCGCTTATTCATACATACATAGATACCCGGCACATATCTATGCGTGCATACAACTTAGTTTACATTTAGGCGCAAGTGCCACTTATGTAACTCTGCCTCAAATGAGTGTTTGACGGCTGCTTATACTACGTAGGTACTTTTTTCTATCGCTTTACACTTATTTGAGTTTTGCCACCAATCCAAGCGTAAACTTGCGGTGGAGTGTGGGTGAAGTTTGCCATTTTCTCGGCATGCCTTTTGTCGCACACAGCTCTTCGACTTCGACATACGCAGTTGACACAGCATGAAAGGCAAGCGTTAGACGCTGGTGGGCGATTTGTTTTTCTATCGGAAACAAAAGAGGGGCAAAAATGCGAAAATTCATTGCCATCCATCCATTCAGGCTATGACATACAGGGGCGCCCTGTTCGACACAGATTGCTTTTAACCTTGTACGCGCACACTTGACAACTTGAGCTACAATTCCATTTTGACGGCTTCAATTTCCCACCAACAGTTACTTGCCCTGCATTTTTTTCCTTGCCTTGCCATCTTCTTGCTTTTCTTTTTTTTGGGCATTCTCAATTTTCATTCAATCACAGCGCCTCTTCTTCTTCGCTGTGAATAACATTAGTCGGCGACGAAAGCGGCAGTTGGTGGTCTATTTTATTTTTTATTTTTTGTTACACTCGAGTGCTTCGCGTTTGATTTGCTGCCATTGCGTTGAGTCACTGGCTGATGCGCTAGCTAAAAATCATGTGTGCACACACGCATACATTAGCAATTTTTATCCAACTTCTGAGTTTGTTTGCCAGCTAGGCACTTAGCTGACTTGCCATAACCTAGCTTTATATCCCTTGCCTCGCTATTTCTTATGATTTTGTGTCGAACTTTTTCGGTTTTCTTTGCCCTTGCCTTATTCAATTTAAAATTTAAATACTTTAAGCGATTAAGGCTATGCTGCACACCACTTAACTTTAGTACTGCATACACACATCACTTCATGTCACTTTCAAATATGACAAACTGCGCTCGAACCCGAACTGATACGGTTAAGTTCTCTGCCGCAGCGTTCACCTACTTCCATTATACATAGACATCTTAAAGTGGCACACACATAATCTGGTAAGGTATCTATAACCGAAAGACGAAGAACTGGTATTCTATTGTGGATTTCAAACCAGGTCATTAATAACTAGAAAGTTAGTTAATGTTAGGTTGATGTGGCAGTCTGTTCAAATTACCAAATCACTTAGACCTTTTTTAAGGTCCATTGTGGTACCACTGCAGAACACGGGAACCTCGGTTACCGTTCAGAGACCATTTCGAAGCTCTTGTTAAGCGTAGGATTGGCTTTATTCCTACGCGTGATAGTTCCGTAAGAGAGCTAAAAAAGGGCCTACCTTAAAAGCTTGCTCTCCTCCTGGCCAGAGCTGGGCAGCTACAGAAGAAGTGCTGTACGGTTTATTCCTCTTCCTCATCCCTGAAACTTCTACAATATTCGTAGTCTCGAAGAGTGCCTGCTAAATAGCCAATGACCGGTAACACAAGCCATGACCCTTGTGATATCCTCTCTTGAGAGGCTGAGCAGCTCTTTCGTCTTTTCTTATCTGTTTGTGGCCAAAGTAGCCGGATTGTTCTACAAGTGCCCTCCTCTAGCCATAACCTGTTGGCCTCTTGGATCATGCTATTTCGAAGTTCTAATCCCAAAAGTGCCTTTGTTTTCACATAGGGGAAGATTGGTACCTTTCCTGGCTAGCTCATCGGCTCTGCAATTTCCTTCAATATCTCTGTGTCCCAGAACCCACATGAAGCTGACCTTAAACACGGCGCTAATATCGTTTAGAGCTGCGAGACATTCCTCCTCAACCTTTGATCTCAGCATTACCATGCTCATTGATTTGATGTCCGCCTGGCTGTGCGAGAAGATATTAACCGTAGTCCTCGATACGACGTGCGTACTAAGGTACACAGCCATCTCCTTTATTGCTAAATATTCTGCATTCGAACGGATAATTCCAGTCCTAGTTCCTTGCAGAAAACTCCGTAGCCAACCCTATTATCTAGCTAGGATCCATCCGTATGAAAATTCAGTTCCCATCTTCTTCATGGTCTTGGTGTTTGCCATTCTCTCCTTGACGGGATGCTCGTCTTAAAGAGCATATCGATGGTTGGTTTAGGAGCGGAGTAGTCCACTTCTTGTTCGTGACTGCCCAGTGTGTAAAGTAAAGAGGCGTGGCCGAACCGCCGATCCTACCATAGTGCCATGCTTTTTAGTCTGAGACCGAAAAGTTTTCCCCAAGTCGTTTCTCGAAAAGATACCTGTGGAGAACTTGTTCTCGAGCTCGAGGGGCGGAGTAGTATAGTTAGGCGACGTAAAAGTAACGGTGTAGTTTGCTACAATATTGGTATAACATTGCAGCTTTCCTGAAGTTTCCCAAAAATATCTACGGGATGAAGGTTTAGGTGTATTTCCCGGGCTTTAGTGGGCGTGGATGGCAGAACTAGTGAGCGCCTTATCCAGTGATGCCCACGCTACTGTCCCGGCGTAGAATAAAATAGAATGTGCGACTGTTGTATAGATTTAATGCATAATGTGATTAAGAACCTGTTTCTTTTCTATAGACGTTTTGTAGAAGTAGAAAGCGGTAATGAGCTTGTTGGCCCGTTCTTCTACTTTGCCTTGCCACGTTACTTTCTTGCAAAAAATGTCACCAAGGATTTTACTCCATTTGAGAGCGACAGTGTAACGCTGCTTGTTGGAAGAGCCCAATATAAAGTAAACCAAAAAGTAGCCATCGCACCGCGATTTTACTGTAATTTGTCTTCTGTGGCATTTTTGCTAAGGAATGAAGAAATCTGAAAAAATTCATAGATTCTAAAACTTCCACGCCAACTACACTAGGGAGCAGAAATAGTAAATGTCATACGATTGTAATGAATTTCGATTTGTCGGCATTCTTTTGACCAGGTCTCCACGATACTCAAGACGTTCTCTGACAGTTCGTCAACCACTTGTGGGTATTTGCTTCTATATCCCGAAAATAACTAATGTTAGTTCCGTGAGGCCTAGGATGTCGCATAATGCCGTTGAAACGGCCGACTAGTTACGGAACTGACTTCAAACCAATGCTGATTTATACATAAAAGCTTATCGCGATTGGCTGGTCTATTGCCTGGTATTAAAAATACTACTTCAATTACATAGAAAAAAGAAGTCCTCATCAGTGCTGAGACAATTGTTAGTATGCTAGTTCGGAACTAGTGAGTTTAGCTACACGTCAGTAAACGGATTTGCTTTCGCATGTTTTTACTTATACATATATGTATGTATGTACATATGTACGCATGTATTCTCACTGCATCCCATACGTACTTCGTTCCATTATGAGTCCTGCAGTCAGCCGTTCACACCCATCCTTCTCGCTTACACACTTCTCAAGCACATATAACACCACTTGCTTCCATTAGTAAACCGCTTCTTCGGTTGGCTGCTGCTGCACCCGCCGGTTCGTGCTCAAGGGCGCGCTTTGCTCTCAAAAGTATGCAATGCTGTGTTTTTTTAGTCGTTTCTGCTGGTTTTTCTTCTCCTTCGTGTCTGCTGTCAGTTTTCGTTACCACTTCAAGTGCCCTACCAATTCATACCTTCGCACTGGTGATACTCCTAAAAGCATCATCACTTGCTTGCCCTACGTGTAACACAATAACCTCCACTTTTTCCTCGCTTACTCGCTCGTTGCGTAAATTTTATCTTCGGTTGCTGTTACTACAGTTGCATTGGGTTATGTCGCATTCCACTTTTTCTGGTGATTTTTTTTTTTTGCTAGTAGTTGTTGGATGCTTCGGGTTCTTTCCTAACAACTTGGTACACATACTTGTATTTGTTGCAGCACACTCTACTAGTTTTGGCAACGCTTAAAGCGTTTACGACACAGCGTAGTCTGCTTGCAGTTCTTATGTCTAAATAAAAAATAAGTACTCGTAAGTCCAATTTTGGAGTGCTCGTTATGTAAGTCACTAGTTGGTTGTAGTGCTGAAAATTTTTTCTTTGAAATAGTTGAAACTAGTTTGAAAGTCGCTTAACTCGTGGGTGCTTGTTTTTGCACAGATATCGTTAGCGAAATTTGAGTTTTAAGTAGGTTTAAAATTACATACTTAAATTGTATAAATTGTAGCAAAAAGAAGTGACGGCTTATACAGATGGCTTAATGAAGTATTCAACTGACTCTAAAATGCGTATTTAATCCGTTCGCTTAATGTGAGTCTAAGATCACTGAAATTAGATTAAGCAGTGGATATTTGATCTCTCATGGCTATCAGCTGAAAGGAGAGGCACCGAAATTCTCCATCAATATTTCCAGTAGCGATTCCGCGTGGAAGTTCAGGGATAACCTGACTCCTTTCTTTTTTTAAGTTAGCCTCTATTTTTTCAGGTGTCAATGGAAAAAGTCTTTCTGTAAAAGTATGAAAATGTTGCATTGATCGCATAAAAAACCTATTTCATACGTCACTTGAGAAGTACAAAAGTGTCTACATATGGATGTCTGCAAAATATGTTTGGGAAGTAACGAGAGAAGCGAGAATTAGCTTGAAGAACTGATGTTGCATACTTTTAGGCACTATTCGGCATAGAAAGTAGGGGAACGTTTTGAGTAAGTCATCTAGTATTCAAGGAAACATTTTTTTTTTATAAATTTTTGACTTATAATTAGGGATTCCCTTAAACGCGAAAATGTCTCGAAAGCCTTGAAACTTCGAAAATTTTCCAGTCTCAAAAAATAACTGTCAAAAATTGCATGAAATGAACATTTCATGTGCTTCAAAAACTTTTCCAGAAAAATTTTTCGCGAAAACAAGCTCGGAAATTTGTTCGTAGGTCACAGTGTTGGGTTTTGGTTAATGAATTGGTACAAAGGACATTTTTCATTTTTTCATGGCATTTTGAATGTTTTTTTGTTATATATACTTCACCTAATATGATGTATAAGCGAACTGACTGAATTGTCAAAATTCTGAATTTCGCAATTGTTTAGGAGGCTCCAAGATTGTGCTTACCAAAAACAGCATCGAAAACTTTCGTGGTTTTCGAGTTTTCCACTTTTCGCGTTTCGCGAAAAAGCCCTAAAAAGTTCCAAATGATCCAGAAAAACATGAAATTTTTCCAAAAGCCCCGAAAAGACCGAGTAAAGTTACGAAGAAATCCTTAAAGCTCTTGAAAAATAACGAAACAAAAAATTCTTGAAAAATCTCGAAAAATTCCATAACAGTCCGAAAAACCTTTAAAACTGAAACTTTAGGCTTCCTTTGATTAACCGGGAATATTTAATGACCACAGTTAACCTAAATTTATTTATGTAAATTTTGTATTGGACACCCCTTTGTTTTGTTCTTCGTAAAAAATATAGACATCCACAATAAATTCAAAGGTGTTGCTGCCAGAGTTTGAAAAAATTATAATTTTTTTTAACTGCGAAAATTCTAAAAATTTTTGAATTGAAACCTGTTAAATTTTTAATATTATCGAAATTAATTCATATAAATTCATAAACTCGCTGAGTTATAGCTGGTCAGAGTAAAAAAATATGTCGAACTTTGGTGATAACAAATATTTTTTCAAACTCTCTAAAATGTTTGTGTTATTTTTGAAATCTCCGTGCATTTGTTTATTTTTTACGTCATCATGGAATGTTGATTTTTTAAGGACCACCCTAACATACATATACTTATATGTATGTGGTACCCGTATACACTCAACTGCATATTTGTTACCAGTTACTAACTACTAAATATTTGCATATGTACGTATGTATATATCTTGTACAAATATTTTCTCGTTGGCTGCATTTCATTTGAATTATTCTCGCATTTAATTTTTCTACCAAAATTTGAGCGATTTTTGTGTGGGTTTGCTGGTTGCGAGTACGCTTGCCATGAATGCTTAATAGCACTACAAAATCGATTTACATATTCCGTATTCCGTTTTGCGTTTTACTCGCATTTTCTGCATGAGTGATTTTCTGGTGCCTTTGTGCTCGCCGCTCTACCTACCTGGCTGCCTGAATGCCTTCTATTCCTTGCTCTAATTTATATGTACGTATCTTTGCATGCTTTTCCTCTTGTCATTGTCAATTATTATTACAAATAGGTATGCGAGGAGAACGTGGATGGTGGATGGAAGTTGTAGTAAAGTATCAGGAAAAATTGCTAAATAGCCTAAATGTATGCTACGCTTGATAACAACAAATGTGATTGTTGCCGACCACCTGTGTTTGGCTGCCAACAGCATAGATTTTTCCTTATCTCTCAGTTCGTGACTAGTAAGGGAGCTGTGATACGCAATGCGAGTTGTTGGTGTTTTTTTTTTTTTATAATATAGTCAGTCGCCTGTTGGTCCTTTTTAATGTTGTGCGTGTGGGTAGTTCGTTTTCTATTTATTTTCTCCCTTGTCCTTTTTAACATCCTAAAGCTAAGCAGTGATCATTTGCTCTAACTGTGAATACGGTTTTATATACAAAATTTGCATACACATACATACGTTTATATGTGCGTACATTAAGGTGCATCACACTCTATATAAACAAAATTCTATCGGAATTACAAAACTTATTATATTTAAAGACTTCAGCTAAGATATTTCGGAAAAATATTGAGATTTACGTAAGCTGCACCGATTTGAACATACTTCTAAAAATCTCATTATTTTGATACCGTTGATCAAATATTCAATCAGTTTTGTGCAGACCTTTTAAGCTTAAAGTCTTCTATCACCTGAGGTGAATTTTTGGAAAAAAAAATTTTTTTAAACAAATTTTATTTACAAAATAAAATATATATATTTTTTGGTGATCTTTTCAAATCGGTCTAGCTCACGTGCATCTTAATATTTTCCCGAAATATTTTGGCTGTACATACACATATTAGGTAGAAAACAGCCATTATGAAAATTTAGAACTCTACACTGAGCCAAAAGTACAATGGTTTTTTCAACCAAGTTATGGTTTGATTTTTTCGTGGTCAATAAGTCGATTGTAAGAATTGTGATTCAAGTTGAACATTTGAGAACAAATTCGTATGTATGGCAGTGGCTGAACGAGCAGAGGTGCTTGCTGGTATTTGTTGGATTCCAGCAGTACGAATACTGTAAGCACGATACATAATTTTTATTTTTTTCTGTTCTTAATTTTTTTTAATTGTGAAAAAGCCTCTGTGAAGTGCAGAACCAAATCAAACGACGAAGAAAATTTATTCAAGTTTAACATTTGCAGACACATTTATAAAGCGGCTGTGGCTGAGTGTGTGGAGATGCTTGCAGCAGCAAATCCCGCCAGAGGCAACATGTTAAAATGATTATACAAATTTTTATTTTGTATCTCCGAATTATGAAAAAGCATCTGTGAAGTGCAGAACATGAACTTATTCAAACGAAAAAATCGACAACCAAAAGTTTGGTTAATGTAAACAAAATTGTGGTTAATATTACCAAATCATTGTTGAAAATATCAACCATTGTTAATAATAACCAAAAGTCACGTTGATTCAATTTCAAGTTTGAATTTGGTAATATTAACCAATATTTGGTTCATTTTTCTCTCTGTGTACCGAATTTCATGAAAATCGGAGGCATACATATACATACATATGTACATGTATACATATAAGTGGAAGTACATACACATGCTTACGTAAAAACTTATATTAAACACATCCCTGCCTATATTTCCGTGACATCAAAGATATTCGTATGCAAATGTTTTCGGCCTTTGGCAGACGCATCTGGCCAGCTTTCAGCATTTCAATATTTAATTTATTCTTATCTTCTCTGTCGTCTCTGCTTGCTTTGCTCGCTTTTTCGCTGCCTATTTTATTCAAATACATAACTGTTGTCAATTGTGTAGCCTCAGTCACTTCACTTCACTTTAATTTGATCTCTTTTCACTGTTAGCTATTTTGTTAGTTACTGGCTGCTCTCGAGCAATCTTTATTTCTGTCAAAAAAAACCATCTGCGTGTGTGTGCGCGTGTTTGTGCTTGTGTACTTTTTCTGCACGTGTACGCACATTGTAGACTTTTCTAACCACTACAGGTGTTGAATTTGAAGCCTAAGTACAAACACCTTCTATTCGACCGTTTAGATATTCATAGCTGCCTAGCTACCAGGCTGCAGTACCACTGTGAACTACATACATGCATACTTATATATATATACCTTTCTCCTACAAACTTCACACACATTTCTTTCTCCCCTCACTAACCTACACTTCAGGCACTTAATGTGATTAGTTCGGCTTCACAGCAAACGCCTGGCTCACTTTTAATTTGACTTTAATTTGATTTTATTTGCAAGGCTCGTAGGGTCTATCCAACTTTTTCGTAGTTTCGTAGTTTGAATGACATACATACATACAACTCTTGTTTTTTTGCTCTTTAGTTTCTCTCGTTTTCCATCTTGTTCTTCATGTTCATAATTTTTTCATTTAATTTTCCTTAATTTGCCTCTGTAACACATTAAGCCATGTGCCAGCTGGCAAAATAAAATCAAATAAAAATAAAAATAATGCTGCTCAGGTCGTCTTGGTCAAGTGAAATGTTTGGCACCTAAGCAAATATGCTAAAACACATTATTTTTTTTTCATTTGTATGCCTCTCGCTTGTTGCTATGGTCCCAACTAAGTACTGATGAAATGGGCAGCAAGGCCTAGTGGGTTGGCATTTTCAGCCCCTCTGTTGTGTTTCGCCTTTACGCTTCCTTATCAGCAAATAAAAATGTTGACCTTTTCCTGCCCGTATATGATTTTACGGAGCCATTTTTTTGTTTGGTGTGCTTTGATTTATTTTTTTGATGTAAAAAGGTAGATGAATACAAATTGCACTCTTCCATGGCAATGACTACTAATTTGACTAATAAAATGCGTTAAAGTTTGAATCAAAGAAAATATTACGTTAAAGAAGGACATTCGTTTTATTCTTTAATTTCGTCTTTGTTTTTTGTCATAGAAAAACACGGATATTTTATATGCGGATCTGTAAATGAAGGACATCGAATTGTTCTTCCTCCATACTGCAGCAGAGACTCAAGTATTTTCCTTCCGAATGGTTTCGAGTGCACTGCTTTATTTCCTATTTTGCATACAACTCGCTAAGCAAAGGTCTCGTCTCAGCAAATAGGCCAACAAATCAGATATTTGCTGAACAATGGGAAAAAGCCTTCGAAAGATAGGGCGTTTTCGAACCGGCTGCCGTGGTAGATCGATCTTTCAATCAGCCGTCGATTTAAAAATCAAGCAAAATAAGCGTGACGCTAGAGTGGTGCTGCTGAGGTTTTTTTATCGAGAACACTGATATGAACTAAAATTTCGCCTTCTGGACCACTGAAATATTTTTAAGGTGGCAGTAGCATCGCTGCCCAATTTTTTCACTTGGTTAAGAGCGGTAAACATCTATACTTATAGCTAATAGGCAATTAGGGGCATGGACTCATCCACGAGCACGCGAAAACTACTACCTTTTGGTTGCGACAGGACATTTTTCATTCAGAGATGATCTGACCATTCTAAGTGCACATATGGCAGTGTGAAAGCATACCTTTGACTACGGATAGATTTCCTCTTTGACAGAGCGGGCCCATGAACCACGTTATATCCATGGAAAATACGTTGTTGTCTGGTGTCAATTCAAGCATTTTTCTTATATTTTTTAGAGATCGAAGATACGGGAGCTCCATGGGTTTCATTTGTGAAATCGCAGGCTTATTTACGGCTTGGAACTCCCCGAATTTAAGAACTTTAAACTTATTTACTCTTATCTAAAGGATGAGTAGCTGAAAATCACAATTTCATCATATCACCTCTATGGCTGTCAGACGAACATACCAGACCACTAGCTGTGAGGGTAGCACAATTTTTCATTTTCAATTCTAGCACATTAAATTCCTTTCCCATTCCGAAAGTTTGCAATAAAATACGATAAAATATTGCTTTAGTGTTTGACTTAAAAGCGAGACACATGGAAACTACATGTCATGACTTCGTCTGTTCGGGCGGGGAAACTT
The DNA here is from genome assembly GCF_001687245.7 of Rhagoletis zephyria. Lineage (NCBI taxonomy): Eukaryota > Metazoa > Arthropoda > Insecta > Diptera > Tephritidae > Rhagoletis > Rhagoletis zephyria. The sequence goes on along the minus strand of NW_016157226.1, from coordinate 252,417 downwards.
TTCGATCACCACGCTGCTGGCTGCTCAATGGCAAACAAAAAAAAGTTTCACCATGACATTCAAATCCATTTAAAGCCTATTCAAAAACCTGTTAAACTTTTGGTAACTTTGCAATTCAATTACTACGCAGTGAGTCAATGGCAACAGACGCAAAAGTGGATGTGAAGTAAAGTTTTTCCGATTACATATTCACGTAAAATACATGCGCATGTGTGAGTATATACATACAAATATTTTTACATATTCACAAAGCACATATTTTTGGGGTGAAAGTGTCTAAAAGATATTTATTATATCTGTGAATGAAGAATTGGGCACAAAAATAGACAAGCAAGTGTGAAAAAGTGATATGAATGAGCTTGGATACTCAAAGTTGCCTTAATATTAATGTATGTGCGTATGTATGCGCTTATTAACCATTCTACGTTACACTTGCGCATATCAGTTTACACTGTACTATAAACTTCTCCTAATCCAAACATACCTACACACATACATGTGTAAGTATGTGCTTATACCTTCCTCTCTCACCTGCATATAAATACTTTCGAACAAATATGCGCAAGGATTGAATATTTATATGCTTGTAAGCACTTGTAGGCAATCATACCGACACATTTACGACTAAATACTACACATAGGCACAGGCATGCACAGAAGTACTTATGTTTAGGAGTGCTCATTATACAAACATACATATATATGTATATATAAACCCACATACATAGCAAAAAAGATCATGCATACATACTACAAATAAATAAATATTAGTGTATGTATGTATGTGCGACGCGTGCCACAATCGTGTTGCAACGTATTTAAATGCCATTAAGCTGAACGGTGTACACATTAATCTGCTGAGCAAAGTTTTTGGTGGCGTAGGCGGCCCCGTAGTCGCTGGCACCGAAAGCAGATTGAAGGGGCGGAGTCACGCGCTCTCGCCGTACATAGGTATGCGGGTGGCCCGCGGGAGTAAATCATAGGATATATATTGTTTACAATAAGGATTTATTACAGCTCACACAGCACAAAGCACTCTAAAGCACACACCTACACACAAACACATGCATATTCATACATTTATACATACAAATATGCATAACTACATATACGTACACATTTATTAAAGCACTTGGAGTTGGCAAATTGTAAGGGCTTACTGTATGAATGCTCAAAAAACGGCAGCGCACAGTGGTTCAAGACAGAAATTTAATGTTGATACTTCACTGGAACTTTAATTTTTCAACCAATTAGATTTATTTATTTTTTTCTATGAAAACTTACAAAATTTGCAAGAACCAGTTTAGTCGGATTTTTAAACTTTTATATGCTTATATTAAATTGTTTAGTACAAAGTGCGGAAAAAGTAGCAATTTTGAAGAAAAACGATTCTCCTGTTCCAACGAATAAATATTACATAATAAAAACTAATTAAAAACAATTGTAGGGTTCCCCCAAAACGACAAAAATGACAAGAAAAATTTAAGACGTAGTTTTCAATCTTATTGTACATATGTATTATTAAAAACAACGCCAACCCTAGCCACTTTAATATACTAAAATTTTATAATCTATAAAACTGCATAGCCAAACTTTTTCTAAGAACTACAACAAATTGTAATTTTGATTAATTTTTTTAAACATTTAAATTTTTTTTAACATTTAAATTTTTTTGTATCTCAATCTTTTTTAGATTTTTTCAGTTTAGGATAACCCTACAGTTGTTTTCATCTAGTTTTTATTATGTAACATTTCTTAGCTGGACCAGGAGAATCGGTTTTTGGTCAAAATTGCTACTTTTTCTGCACTTTGCACTAAAATATTTTATACAAGGAAAATAATATTCAACACTCGGGCTCAACTGGTCCATGGCAAATTTTATAAGCTTTTATATAAAAAAAAATTAATAAAATTTAGTGAAAGTTTTAGGCTCCAGCGAATTATGAACAGTAAATTAAAGTTTGTAACCACTGTGCAGCGGTAGCATACACATAGGCGTTTGCCAACACAAATTGACTACATAAATTTATCAGTTATGAAAATCGTAAAAGCAAGCGAGTTCAAGTTGGTTTGCACTTTTGTTTGTTGGAGATAAAAAAAATATTAAAACATAACATAAATGTGCAGCATGTAAAGCGGGTTGGGTTCACTGCAGTTGTGGTTGGTAAAAAGTTGCGGTTAATTGTTGTTATTTTTGGCGCTAACAATTGCCAACTGATTGCTGATGAAAGTTTTGAGTTTTGAATGTTTTTTTTTTGGCGGGTTAGGTATACAAGTTTGTCAGCGTGGGCTGGCGAAATAATGTACGAGTGAATGAGTCTATGTAAAGTTAATGATAAGAGCTTGAAAAATATTAATAAATTTATAAAAAATTGATGGATATACTCGGCGGAATATTTATTAAACCATGTAGGAGTAATATAAATGGTGTCCTAGTCCACCCGTCCTTCTTCTTCTTATTTGGCGATGTAACCGCCTAAACGATTTTGGCCGAATACGTACGTCGAGAGAGGACTTTACTCCTAAATTGCCTACTCAGTCCAAAGTAGCACTTGTTGGCAAGAGTTATTCGGCGTTGGATTTCCATTTTTTCTCCGCAGTGCCTTTTTCACTCTCTAAATGACCTTCGAACTTTAATGGCTCCGAAAAAGGCACTTCCGAGAAAAAACAATCAAACAAAAGTTGCGTATTTTTGTCCACAGAATCTGAATATGTAGTAAAAATATACATGCGTAATTTCAAAAAATGGACTTCCGGTCAGTTTGCCCACTTGCGGTCAAAACCGAAAGTCGGTAATACGACCAAAAGATAGAGCGTCCTCCACTTGGTAATTCATATTTTTTCGTTTTCCAATAAAAACATTTTCGTCAATTTTAGAAGTCCACGAGGAATGAATACTAAATTATACTCTCCAGTCAGAGGTTGATAGTGCTTTGGTCGAGGTTTGGCTAAATTACAGAATCTCGGAAAAGACACACCAGGACCTTCCATTTATCGCCGTTAGGTTCTTTTCTAAGTATACAATGTCCATGATCGCCAGTACAAGATGCTTTCTGGCGCTCTCAACGCGGAGAGTTAGCAGGGCTATTTGAGTCGTAGATCAGCTCCAGGAAGTTGAAGGATTGGGTTGAGATTTTTTTTAAGGTAGCCATCTTCTAAGCCCATATTTTAAGTACAGGGAGAATTCTTCTTGTCCTCTCAACCACATCCTTCAAATTATCGTTCGTAGGTTCGTTACCGAAGGCGGCTTCCCTGAATCCCAATGCTGGCACTATAAAACTATACGCTGACAGACTCCGCTTCCGCGTGGACGCCAATCTTTTTGGGTCCTGAAATCGTATGCTGCTGTTGACGCTGTGTGTGACAGGGTTTTTTTTTTGCAAACAAAGCCCGTGTAGGCTTCTTCCCGACCCATCAAGCAGCTACCAAAGAATAAGGTTAATAGAAAGAACTGTCGATCACAGCAGAACCCATTGCTGTGGTAAGTCACAATGGGCACAAAAAAGAATACCACCTCTATTAGGGGAAATTGTAGAATAGTCGCCCATGGGTCTAGATCCATAGTGTCTGGTGATAACTGAGCCACCTAGCAAAGGAAGCGATTCATTATCGGGCAACGTGTTACGTTTGCTAGGACATTGATATATGCTTCATTAACACCCTGTATGATCGATTTAGTGATAAATTGGGAAACTGTGGTTCTATAACTTATTCAATGACACCATAGACAATTACAATTTCAAAATTCGCCATATGAAGGTTCCCCTCACGACACCAATCACCTCTTCACATACCAACTCAACACAAATCAACTAATACACCTCTACCTCTGGTCTAACCCCGAATAGGGTAGTGCATAAAAATTAAACCCAGAAATCAGCTTAGTAAATTTTTAGCTATAAAATTAAGTAAGTGCTGTCGCTGTATACTTATAAATATTGCTGGTGAATACACTGACCCATCTCGTGGCATCTGCAAAATTCTCACCAAACCAAGAAAGGTCACTTGCCTGGGGCGAGGATAACACGAAAAAGAGCGCTTTTTGTGTAGGAAGCGGTCGGCGGAAGCTCTGCGAAATATGAATACAAATGCATACAGAAGCAGGTGCGAGAATATACATATACAAATACATATGTATAAATATGTAGCATCACCAAATCCTATCCGCCGCCTACCACTCCACTTTTTGCTAATCCAAAAATCCATTTTTCCTGACACTCGAAACTTCGGAGGACTTAGCGTTGTAAAAAAAAGGTACATCCCTACCCAAACACGCATATACAAATATATTTCGCTATTATCCCTGCTTGCTTGCTTTGTTGTACTCAAAATCCTTGTGTGCCATTGCCTGCCTGCTGGTTTGCTCATTCGTTTGAGTATGCGTGTGCGTGCCACTTAATACTAAAATAAATCTTTTGCTGAGTTCGCAATTGAAGCTGCTTTTTTCCCCCCAACTGCTCTTGCGCGTTTGCAGCTACTTTATATGGATTAAATTCCAAATGCACAAATACGCACTTATACAATGAAATGTGAGCTACACATACATACATATACATACATATGTATATAAGTGTTACATACTCTTAAATTACCCTGCCTGTGTAACGCAAGCGAATGGCACTCACAAAAGCCAAAGTATTCACGCAAAATTTTACTGCCAAGCAATGTTGGGGCGTCCTCCGCCGTTTCTTCCTTTTTGCCTGTCCAAATAAAATGTTGTCATACATTAAAATCTTTGCATTCACTTACATGTGTGTATGTGTGTGTGTGTGTGAGTTTCTGCATAAGTGTTTGCTTTCAGTTTTGCTCGCATCAATGTGAATGCATGAATCGGTGTCAAGTGGGCGCTAAAGCCTCACAAATAGTACATGGAAGAGCAAGCAGGAGGAGTAAGGAGGTGGAGCAGGAGGAGTAAGGCAAGCGCTATTCACACGAAAATGTGCGATGTTTGGTAAACTGTCAGCGCTATTTTTTATAACAGATTATGATGATTGCAAGCACGCAGATACAGTTTACACAAATGTGACGTTGAGGCATAAGCGGCATTAAATGTTTATGTGCTTGTGAGAATGGGCAAATGAAGTGCGAAAATCAGGATTTGTTGCCATTTCACACAGACTGTGCTCGCAGTGATAGTGATTTTCAACACTTGTAAATTATACGATAAAACGTTAATTAAAAATGTAAAACTACAGTTGCATACCTTGTTTGGGTGTATGTGTATATGTGCCTGGTATCAGTGTTGCCACACATGGGCTTTTCCTACCAGAGCTGGTAGGTTTTTTTTTCCAGAAAAGTCTGCCAATGGGTTCGTACCCAGTCAGAGGGAGATCTTTGCAATCGAGGTCTGAGTTCGGGAATGTCTTCTTAGAAGGACAATGGGGCCAGAATAAATATTTTATCGGATTGTCAGGCAGTTTTAAAGGCCTTGAACTCTTTTAAAACGGCATCAAGGCTTGTGGACTGTTGAACCACTTGAGAGCCCACAATAGCGTAACGCTGTGCTTGCATGGTCCGAAGCCATTCTGCGGTATATGGAAAGGATACACTGCAGAAATACTTAGAAGCTGGGAAGAATCTCAGATGGATGGCCACTGGCGGAAGGCAAAGATAATAAATAAGACAAGCACACTGCAAGTTACGTACCATTTGAATAAAGTGGGGTTTTCTGTAGAGACGGTTTTGTGGGCTGGTGGAGGAAAACCCGAGAGTTAATTCTATGTGCCTGCCCACGAAACATGAATCGTAGACTGATAAATCTTGTAGAACGATTGTCTTCTCCATATAAAATTTGGAATATGGCACCGTCCAAGTGCTTAAATTTTTGAATAGCCTAAGGTTGGAGTGATTACAATTAGGGTTTAATAAAATAGATCTTCTTAGGTCGCATAAGTCTGTACAGTAAAATGAATTGTTATAGGAAGTTAATTTGTTTTTATTATACTAGTTGTGTTTTAGTTTTCCTAAATGTTAAGTTATCTACATTTTTAATAAATTTGACATTGAAAACAATAAATATTAAAAACTCCAAAAAATTTTGGTAGGTTTTGTTTGATTTCGATAGGAAGTTTTGGTAGGAAAAAAAATTGTCTGTGCCAACACTGCTTTGAATAAGAGTTGATGTTCCTATGGATATGAATATGTATGAATGACCCAGTGGGAAATTATAAGCACTTCCTAGCCCGATGGAAAGATTTTTCTCATACATATGAACGGCTTTCATGGCTTTATTAGTGTAGTTATTCTTTTGATTCAAATTTTGGCCATTTCCAGGTGTGGATGTAGTTAGTTTGTAAGCTAGCTGAGTCCTAAAGGGTCCTTGGTAGGTGACTTCTTTATAACAAAGGGTTAGACCATTGAAGCTTTGTAAACTTATCGGCGGCCGAGTGGAAGATCGAGCTATCTCGGCAGCCGATTCAAAAACGCCCTATTTCAAATTATTCTATTTAAATATTTTTTCAGTTTATAAGGGCGTTTTTTTATCAAATTCTGATATAGCGTTCTTCAGCCAAATTCTGAGATAAGCGTTTTTCAATTATATTCTGAAATAGGGCGTTCTTCAACCTAATTCTCGAGAAGTTTTATGAGATAGGGCGTTTTCGTAGCGGATGCGGAGATAGGTGATAGGTTGATGTTCCACTCAGCCATCGATATGCAAACTATAAACTTTAATGTCGTTTTTCTCCAGTTCACGATTTTCTGGATTATGACCCTCTTGCAGTCATTCTGCATCTGTGATCACGTCTATTCGGTGCAAGTGGAAAAGCACTCGGCGGTGGGCAGTCAGGTACCAAAAAAGTAGTCATTTCTATTTTCCAAACTAAATATCCATTCTGTTGAGAGGGTAGCCGAGGACTTTGGCCTCCAACAGCTTCCTAGTACTTGTTGCGTTCAGAGTGTACCCACTTAATAATTATGGCTCTGGAAAAGGACCAGCTGACACCACATAATTATTTAGATCCCGATTCCACAATCGCCTAGTACTAGGATGATCGGCTCGGTTTTTTCCACCGGTTTTTTCAAGATATCTGTGGGTATTTTTTTTTTTTTTGAAATGTTGATTTTAAGAATGTTGAATAAACCGATTTTCTTTATCGAACACAGCGGTCTTTTTCATTTCATACAAATCTGGATCTCTTAGTAAAAGTTTTGAATTTTTCGTAGTACTCAAGGCTTGCTCCACTTTAAAGAAAACCCTTAGCAGTATATATTATTCGATTCCAATAAATGGATGTTTCTCGCTTAAACGTTTTCTTCGCGTTGGCCGAACGTCTCCTACAATTCGTGCTCTGCTTCTTGATGTTGTGCCACAAATGAAGAGATCTACACTTTTATTCCAATTCCGCAGAAGCGTCTTAATGGCAGAAATTTGCATTGTCTTCCGAAACTAGCAGTATTCAAGGTTTCTTCAACTACCGTGCTTCTCAATAGTACTCCGAGCTTCTCCATTTCTCCCATCCCCAAATGGTTCTACTTTATTACAATTTATTTGAAGTTTAAGACACGAAGAGCAAATATATACTATATGTATATCTGACATATTCTGGTATGGTGAGGTGAGAGGGTGGCTCATAAGGAAAATATAAGCAACTACCAAAGTTTCATACAAAGTTTATCTTTATTTATGACAAACGTCTTTTGTAACAATGCTGCTAGTTACATACATATCTATGTGTTGTTCGAAATCTAGGACAATTTATCTTGTATATAAAAAATATTGACATTACAATGCCACTCACAAATTTCCGCCCGGGATAGTTTTTAGCAGAGGTGTTTCTTTTTAATGCTTGTCATTCAAATAAGATTATGCAATGAGTGAAAGTATTGATTTTTATCCTTGCTCATTAGGCTAATTAAATGCTGCAAATGGCTTCTGTAAATGTGCAATTAAAAATCCGAAATACTTAATAAAAAAATATTGCAAACGAAAAAAGTAGGTCGATTAGCTGTGCTGGATTATTTTCTGTTTCCATTATATATTTAATTATGTTGAGCTCTGTTTGCTGTTAAATTGATTAATTATTTAATTGTAAAAATATAAAAAAAAATTACCCGCTGATGTGTCTATCCTTTCGACGGAGTGAGGGGATGTTGCATTTTGGAAAGAACTTACGTTATCCCTTACCAAGTTTGATTTGGAGGCAAATTCGTTCTAGTGCTGCGCCCAGTGCTGTTAATACGTAATTTTAACATTTTAATTAATTAATTAAAATATATATATATTTATATTTGAAGGATAAACAGTTTTGCACACCGTGGCGCGTATTTTTTATACTTTTTTTATAATAAAATATGGAGTTTCTACTTTCCTAGGTTTTGCATAACTCAGCTTGCACACGCTTGCACTTTATTAATTACGACGAGTTTTCCCTACTTTTTATGGCGATTTCAATGCGTCTCTTAGGTTCGGTTTGCATAGGACGTTTTGCGTTAAAATAAACTGATCACTCTAATTTTTCGTAGTTTTTTTCCAGCAAGACTACATACGAAAAATTGAAGCCCTACGTCAACTTCAAATTTTTTGCAACAAATGTATTAGATTGCGCCACTGTACGCACCGCAGTGTACGATTTGGACTCTCTTAAATTAAAAGAAATGCACAGTTTATTAAATTTCTTATTGGTTTTATAGTAGCAAAAATTTTATTGGGAAAGAAGATCTGAACTTAGGGAAAAAAGAGATTCATTCCAAAATACATAAAAATTAGCACTTCTTGTCTGCGAATCTATATGAATTATGTGTGTAGGTTTTCAACTCTTGGGCAATGCTGCAAGCTGCCTTTTAAACCGCACCTCCAAGTCAGCATTTTTTGGCAATATATCGATAAAATTTACGAAAATAAAACCCAAAATTTAATTTTTTTTTTAATTTGTTTACACCTGTTTAGTGTCAGTGGCAATCATTTTGTCCCTTTAAGTGCAAAAGGTGCGGATCGGTGGCGTATACGTAATTTCTTAGAATATGTATCCATTATCTCAAATTCTTTTCTCTGAAATTCCATCTCTTCATTTTCCTACTCAAATATGTACAAAATTTTTAAAACCATTTCACCCATTCAATTAAATAATTTTTAAAATTATTGTCACAATCCAATTTCGTCAATTTTCCATTTAAGTCCCACACGACCGCCGACTCCAAATTGACTAAACGAATTACGGTTAAGTTAAGCATAGCGAAAAAACAAACGAAATCCAAAATCTTGTTTGAAAAAAATTAAATAAAATGAAAATCACATATAATAGAAGAGACGTGTGTAAAACAACCTGCTAAAGGCAAGCGAAGCGCCACTTCTTATTTTCTTTCATTTTTCATTTTAACGCCGCGACGCGGGAGAAAATTTCATTATCGCACAATCGTATGAAATGAGTGAAAATAACAGAAAAACTTTGGTAACACGCAAACAAAAAGTAATAAAAAAAAATTTAAGTAAAAGGGGAGAAAACAACAATGCAATGAATTTGCACGCACTCACACATGTGTGGAGCAACAATTTTAAATACGCAATTTGATTTCATACAATTCAAAATTTAATTAAAGCGCAAATTGCCGCATAAAAATTACATTACGCGGCATTGGGTTGCGGGTGGGGGAGAGCGCGAAAGAGGCAAACAACTTCTTTTTGCGTTGGCGGCATCATATTTGATATGTGTGTGTGTGTGCGTTTGCGAGTACATACGTATGTATGCATTTTGATATGTAGCCAAGTATGTGTGAACTTTAATAAGTATGCATATTTTAGCAGACTGCGGCTTCTTCATTTGTTGCTGCTCCCTTGGCGTACATAAGTGAATATTTAGCTCACAGTGCGTTTTTTGCGGGTTTGCCTTCGCCATTGTATGCAGATAAAAAAGGGGCATAAACAAACAAGTGAAAAGAACAACGCGAACTGTTCTCATTCTTTAGAGGTACTTATGCACATATATGTAGTTGTTCAAAGCATTAATGGCTTAAAACTAGTATTTTCTTACCCAAACTGTTTTATTTCACCCAAAAGGTGTTGAATTATCCAAACACATCAAGTGTTCCCAGTTGTAATTGTTTAACTCATTCTCGACATGCATTTTTTGCATCGCAGTTTCAATCTTAATACCTATTAAAAACTTCAAAATAGTTTCGAAATGCTTCTAACGCTATTTTTAAAAGCTGGCCATGGCATTCTCCAACTGGATTTTAACTATTCCCAGTTTAACCGGCTTACAGTTTCTATGCACATGGACATTTTCTGCGTATTTGATAGTGAATTGTGCACTGCTATTTTCTATTATCTTCCTTTTAACTGTACGCATATTTTATTAACTGTTCCCACATTCGATTTTGCTACGTTTACAAGTTTTAAGAGGTACACTATTCAAATTCAGCTCATGCCCTTTAAATAACATAGTTATGAACTGTTCTCATCATCACATTGTGACAGCTCAAAAAAAAAAAATCACATAAAATAACGCACATGAAATGGAAAAGAAATTTTCTCCTATCAAAATTTCTTAAATCAGTATGCAGCACTGGTATACATACATATTTATTTCTTCAAGAAAATTTAGAGCAACAGCAAAATACCCATTCAAGCAACAGAAATAATGAAATATATTTCATTTGATTTTTCTTGAGAATTGCAGAGTTTAGACTATACTAACATTCGACTGTTCCCAGATATTAACACTTTTCAAAATATTTTTTCGGAGTATATTTTATGCACATATCGATGTAGTGCAGTTACATGTGCTGAACTTTAAACCGTTCCCACTTCCAAACTGTTCCTAATCGGAAATTGTTCTTATATATGATATTTCAAAGCCTGCCTCATTGCAAAATAAGTAATGGCTTAAAATATTGTTCAACACTTAACTGTTCCCAGTTTTTAAAATAACTATTTTGGTCTCAATATGTGCCTTGATTTGTTTTAGCTACCTTTTGTTCATACATTTCATATCTTTTCAAGTCCATAAAGATCATTTTTCTAAATTTCAATTTGCATTTATTTTCTCAGTGCATATTTATGGAAACTTGGCTTGCTGCTCGTATGAAAATGAGAGAAAATTGTCTTTCCCAACCAGCATGCATTTTATTTTTACGTATGTATAGAACATAGTCGATTATTCCAGTATGTGCATTTATGTTCTTGGAAAAAATATCTGCACGTTTTTTTTATATATTTGCGACCATTATGGCAATAGACGTTGCTTTCAACGTCGTCATCAGCGATAGTGAAACAAAGAACAAAAAACAGCACGAAAATGATTTCCAGCAAGCAATTGAGGTCTGCTGTCTGTGCTTGCCCACAACCAACAGCCCCTATAGCAAATGATGATAAAGGCTCACCTACGCCGCACAGTGTTCTACTTCGGAAAAAAAGAGATTAAATCACACATCTCGAGAACGAGAAGAAATTGTATAATAAATGTAAAGCCTTTGAAATTTAGAATTCGGAAGAATTACTTTGACCTTAAAAATTACCTTCAAATATAAGAGGTATTAAATTTTTTGGACTGAAACCAGTAGGCAATGAGCTTTAAAAAAATTTTAAACCCATTTTTTGGACGTTTTGGCGTAAAAGAATCCATATCCTTTTTTTCCAAAATAGAACACAGTGCGACGTTTTCACCCCACCTCTCACTCTCCTTCAGTGGAACCATAAAAAATTATCTCTGCGTTTGTCGTGTGAATGATAAAAGTCTCATTTACATTTCAAGCGTCGCAGACGATGGCAGACGACAAACGACAGACAATAAGGCTTTGACATTAACATAGGCAAAGGCGGATGAGTGATGCAAAATGAGTGAGCAAGAGTGAGCGGCAGAAAAGGGCAACAAATGAGGTAGTGTAAAGTGAGTGAGTGAGTGGGAGGGGAGGTGCCCATTGAAGTTGGCAATGAAAAAAAAAACTACTAAAGCCACAAGCAGTCACCGCAGAAAGCAACGCTATGTAGTAAACCAGAAAAAACAAAAGCAGAAACAAGGCAAAAGATATTCCAACGGAAGTGAGCCCACTCAAAGGGTTGACTCAGTGCGTGAGTTAGTTGACTCGTACATTGTCGTTGCCAGCGCAAGGCGCGCGTGTCAAAGCTCATCAAAAACATATTGTTAACACGCACAGGGGTTGGGGTAGGTAATGTGCAAGGGAGGATTGTGAAAATAATATTATTTAGCATTAACTCTTTGTACCCACACCTCATTCGTTCGACTGAAAGACCAAAAAACATAAAAGCGTTTGTAAGGAGCTGCCCACAAAAGTGTATGCTAGCATCGCTGAAGTTGTGGTTGAATTGCGAATGAGCGACACTGGCAATGGGGCTGCCACACTTGCTATGTCCCTGACAGCGAACTCTTGCTCGCCCCACTTGTCAACACTTTGCTTTGCTTTCATCATGAAAATATTGTTTGCTGTGCGCTGTTAATAGTGTATTAAAATCTAAATTAGAAAAGTGTGTATGTTTATACTTAAACGGAATGTCCGCACACAAGTTGTCTCACCTTCACGACTTGTATGTATCATTTCCAAGCTCTGATCGCGCCTAGGCATATGCAGCATACAATTTTAGAAGTGGCGAGGCATGTGGCGGGTGAAAGGGACTGCAGTTGTTGGCATAAATTGCTTACATTGCATAATCTTAAAGTAAAATATTTTACGGTTACTCTTAAAGCTAATAGCCTTAGTGAGAATATTAAATTAAATGACATTATTTAAAGGGATTAAGAGCATACTTTTAGGAGCGAAGGAAAAACAGCAGTTCATGCCTTTAAATTTTCATTATAAAAGAAGGCTGCGGAAAACCACAAAGAGCTTTAAAGCTTGCCTTATTATTTTCGTTTTTAATTGAAAGGAATACTTTATAGAACTGGGCACCCCTTTAATTTTTTTTTGTAAATGCTCAAAAGGATTTTTTTTAAAGAAATTTATTCTACATACATACGTATGAAAAAAATGGGTAGTCACATACATTCTACATAATTATTGCTGTATGAATTTAATTAAGAAATTCCTTAAAATGCAATTCAAATCATAAATAACGGTATTTGTTTTCTTTTTCTCTCATTGCAGGTAATTTGCAACTAATTGCGGTCATAAATAACAACAATTAAAGCAATAAGTAGAGAATTTATTTCCTCCGTAAATATGTATGTATGCATGTGAGTAAATATAAAATAATTAGAAAAATACATAAATCTTCATAAATTTCACGGTAAACGAGCTATCTGTGAAATAAAGGTGTATACTTTTTCCCAAAAACGAGTCTAGTGAGCCTATTTAAGGCCCAGCTAAACAGTTGCTAGACGATTCCGCCGCATCTGAGATTAAGTCATAAAGAAACCCAAAAAAAAATTATAAAAAAGTTAGCATATGAAGCACTGCCAATGCATACACACATACCTACATACGCAAGATATATGTAGAAATGTAGCGCCTTTCATTGATGAAGTGGGAACTTCAATGATACGATTTGTTTATCCAACCAGCAGTTACGGTAGTGGCAAGTGAAGCACATACTTAGCTGCTACTAAAGGAGGAAGGAGCAGCGAGTGCTTAAATTTTTACCAAGCAAACACATTTTCCAACGCTTCCTGCTACTCCACTCCTTTGGCAGCCCCACTGAGACTTTATAGTGATTTCTTTGGTTTTCTTGTGTCCCTTCGCGACTATAAGAAGTATGTCAAAAATTCATCAATCCGTGATGTGCGCATGGCAAACAAATAACAGACTGCTCCAAGGAAGAGTGAATAAATACTATACGTGAGTTGACTATGTAGATTTGCTTGCAAAACTATGTGTTTTTTTTTTTGTTTTGCTGTAGAGGTTGCACAATGCATTGAAAGCCGAAAAGTATGGGACTTGCACTGAAAAGCCACCCTGATTTGTCTCCTTTCTGCCGTGGAACTGCCGTTTGGTATTACTTCTGCGGCATTGTTTCGCTTGATATACACAACGTTTTCAACCTTAAGTGGCCACATATACCGTCACTTTGCGTTGCAAGCTGTGTAAAAACGAAAAAAAAAATTTTCATCGGGTTCGATCATTTATCCTTCACAGAGAGTGCAGTTCGAATAGTCAGGTCCAAGTCCGTTTCCCCATGACTTCTGTCAAGCCATTTGCTTATACTCAGGATAAGTTCATAAGCTCAGTGTCCGTTTGTTAAGTGGTTCCATTGGTGTTGACGCTAATATAAACCATTTTCTTCGCCCTTATTCGTTGCTGAAACTATATCTTTTGATACTTTATCAATAGGACAGAGATATCCACTTACCAGCGCTGTCTCCTCTGACGTTGTTCTGGAAGTATAACTCTTGCAACACAACAACGATACAGATAACTAGCTTTACGAGCGTATGATTGAGTCTTTAATCCTGCCGACCAAAATGCTTCGTATCCCACTTACATTTAGCTGTCAGTATTAGCCTTGGCAGCCGTGCTTCAACTTTTTAAACTTTTACGAATGCAACTTCAATGTGCGCTTTAAATGTGAGCAAAGTATCGAAAATGATGCCCAAGTATTTCAGGTTCCTCATAAAGGTTATTAGCTCCGCAGACACTAATAGTGACCACCTCTTTTAACTTCCCACTCCTAATCAAACTGCCTCAGCCTTCTGGTTTAACTGCGCCATACCTATTTCCATAAGCTAACCGTGTACCCGAAGAATTTCAGACTTTGAAGCCGTTGTTTGGCTAACAAAACCACTGTTATATCATAATCTAATTTTTTGGCACACTTTGGCAGTCTCAATCGCAGAATGCTGTCGCACATTGCATTCCATAGTGTTGGCCTGAGAATGGATCCTTTTGGCACGCCCCTATACACTTTAAACTTCTGGAGTTCCGGGCAATAATTTTAGCAGTTTAATTTATTCTTATTAATAGCACTCTCAACGCCTAGAGTAATAAGCTAGTAGCACTTCTTCTATACACCTTTCCATCACTTGCCGCTGGTGGCCTCTTCCGCCAGCTGTTTAACTAGCAAGGTAGCTCCTTCTATGGATCTCCCCTTCCTGACATCGAACTGCATATCTGACAGTTCTTCTCCTGCCTCAGTAGCTCAATGAGACCGTTTTTAGCCTCGATAACCTCATCTACACTAACTTTATGAAAAACACAATTTATTCTGGAAGTCGATTGGTCTCGAAACCAAAATTGTTCTACCTTTTCTGGTCGCACTCAAGTTTCCAATTTTTTTATAACCGTCTTTTTACGTCAGTTTTGTTTGCTGTTCTTTCTGGTTTGTTTAAGCTTCCTACGTTTACTTAAGGTAGTAAATTTTATATTTACCTGACTAAAGTTGGCCGGCGAAGAAAAGCGCCCTCTATACTGCATACGTCAATAGTAATACCAGCGACATTAACGGCCACTGCTTACGAATCTCAAGAATCTGAGACAATGATAACGGGCATTGCTATTATTGTTTTACCAATTGCAATTGCTTGCCTTTCAACGTTCAATGAACTGATAAATATAGTTTCTAAACGTTCTTCCCCAAACAAAGTAAGTCGCCTTTTCCTCTTTGCTCTTGCTCTCGATCAATCAACAATAAAAGCATCGATGATAGTGGGCTTCCATGTCTATTGTGGCCTAAATAGCCTTAACAACTTTGGCAGTTCCATGCATTTGTCAGTTTGGGCCCCCATATGCATGGTTTACCGTGTTTTGAGAGTCAAGTCATTCGCATACAATTTCTGCTTTGAGAAGCAAGGATGTTGTGCTTTCAAGACTACACTATGGGTGGTACTAAGCTTTTTGTCAGCGCCCCGCTCTGAATTCAACTATGTACTTTGCCCACTTTATAACCTTAAAGCATTTGCTATTCCGCCGCCATTTCACTGGAATCAATACCATTATCCCTTCACTACTCTATACACACCCTCTCCTTCGATTTCCTTCACGCTCTCTATGGCATTTTACGAGTATGCTTTTAATGCTTTTTTATTCTACTACTTTACTATTTTAACGTTTTGTTGGTAACTCATATATGTACGTTTGTTTACGCCAATGCTACTTTTGTTTGTATTATTGCATTTTTTGTGTAGTTTTTATAGCTTTAGCTGTTATATGCGTGAGTGTAGTTAGAAATTTATATGTATATGTATACACACATGAGTACATATGCATAAAGGGGCGTACGAATGTAAGTATGATGTATGCTCCTCTTTATTGTTCTAATGTACATCCGGGCCGCACAGAAAGGCTTGCGAAGTTCTTTTATGCGGTTCATATTTGTATGCTGTTGTTCACTTTTGAAAGGCGAAGTGATTTTCAGAAGTAAAAAGGTTTGCTCTGTTACTTTAAGTTATGCAAACTGTAATCACAGTTTCCTAATAAAACTTCTGAAAAATGTAAAGGTATTTTCACGCATTTTTTTAAGTTTTTTTATCTTAAAAAATGTTTCTTTTCTGGTACAGGCTGTGATAAGGCGTACATAATCGAAAAATATGTTCAAGAAAAAGATTGGGACATATTCATAGTCGAAATAAAATCGATTCTTAAGTTAGTTTCATGCTTTTTTTTAAAGATATTTCCTTAACAATTGTTAAAAAGCTGCCATTAACTTTATCGTCGACTGTCTTATTCGATTTATTATTAGAAAATGTACAGAGATTTGTTTTAAATTCGAATTGTTTTATTCAAGAATTAAAAAAGAAAAAATATCAAAAGCTTCTCATATTAATCAGTTTCTACTAGATATTTCCTTTAAAAGTATTCCCACTTGCGAACTGTTCCCACTTTTATCTAAACTGTTCCCATATTCGAACTGTTGCATTTTCAAAATATAGCTTGTTTGCTAATGGTATGGCTAAAAAGTAAAAACTGTTCCCAGTTTATAAATTTTCCAAGGGAGTAAATAGTATCAGTAAATTGGTGAAATTAGAATTTTTTACAATTATTCTCCGCTCAAAACTTCTGGAGGCTCGAATTGATTAAAAAAATACTTTCTGTCCGAAAACTACATTTTTGTTTAGAAATATTTTTAAAATAAATTTAATAAAATTTCGATTCAAAACTGCACTCCATTGTAAATAAACCATTTTGAGAGATTTTTTTTTCTTGTTCAAAGCCCACAGTGCAATTTTGTTTTCATTCCTTCCTCCGCGCAAATGACTTCAAGCAGCTACTTCCATGCTTTTATTTATACATCGCCATTCAGCTAGCTTTTCCTAAGCTTTTGTGTGCGCACAAATATTTTTAAATGCAATGGCTGTGGTGCGCATGTGCGCCTGTGTGGGTGCATTACTGCATGTTTTGGTTTTCCTCTTTTATAGTTTTCTTGGCCGCGGTGGCCACATTTTGTTTGCACAAATATTTTTGTGCATCATTTATGTGGACTCAAAGGATTGTTTGCTTTTGCCGCTGCTGCTGTGGCGGCCTGCGGAGGAGTGCATTTGTATTTGTAACAAAAAAAAAAAAATAGCAGCAGTCAGCCAACAAGTAACGTGCAATGTATACGCGACTTAACTATTTTGGAATTTATGACCATTTGGGATTTAGTGAGATTTTGTGTTGATATGTTTAGCATATTGCACACATTTGGCTAGAAAGCGCACACATATATGTACATGCACAACTTGCTATTGTTTCTAAATGTAATGCGGAGTCTTTTATGTGCACAGATAGTTATACATGCCTCAGTGTTGTTGTTATTACCATTTACTTCTCTACACGTCGCATTTTTCAAGGCGTTTTATTGCCAAACGTTTGCATTACTCTTCATTTCGTTCGGCTTGGTAATATGCATGGGCGGCGCACGTATGTGTGTGTGTGTGTGTATATTTGTTCGAATTTGCTTTCACCACAGCCAGAGTGTGTGTATGCATGTAATTCGCTTGTTTGCTAGCTTTGAGCTGGTAAGAAATCTCGGTTTTAAGTGTGAAAAATAAAAGGATTTATTGCGATTTTATACACAAACGTGCTGCGAATACAGCAACAACAATTTCACAACTGCACACACACACACATATATGTAGGTATGTATGTATGTAGTTGCCTATTTACGAAAGTTGTCTGAAAATCTTTTTGTTATTGTTGCTATTGTTATTTTCATAGCACGCCCGACGCCAATGCGCCTAAGCTACAAATTGCTGAGATTGCATTTGCTACTTGCCACACGCTGCACGCTACATGCTGCATGCAACATGCAACCGAATGTTGAAATACGACTGTACATGGCAATTCACTTAAGCCGTTGGCAGCTGAAAATTGCAAGGCACATGACTCTAGCAAAAAAGCTGCTTCACACACACACTCTCTCTCTCTCTCACCACCTTCTTTTTCTCTGCCTCAACCGCTGCATCACCCCATTTCCATATATAAATTCCATAAGTATTTTGCTTTGCAACCATTTTCCTTGGCATTTGATAGAAATATTGTACAATATTATTTGGTTGCTCTGTAAATTGTGTGTAGATATGTATGCAAGTACGTGCAACCGAATAAAAGGTGTAAAATTGTTGTGAATCTCCATGCGACAGTGTTGCGATTTATTGGCCAATATGGATTACGTCTACTCACTCACTGGCTTTTTGTTGTTGCTGCTCTCCTAGCCTAAACTTGCCTCAACTGTGAGGCTGCACTGCACTGGCATAGTACTTCTAACATTTCAACAATGGATTGCATGCAAAAGCTGATTAGCCATTGCAGTGGAAATTTGCAAATACCTACATTTATCTCTCCTCCTGTGTCTCGCGCTCTTTCTCTTTCTATTCGAGTGTGTGTGTGTGCGCCTAAAAGTAGGCTTCATCGTAATTTGGTAGCACTAAAATAAGGAGTATTTTTTTTTTGCTAGGAATTTCGACGTGTCACATTCTTCTTCTACTGTGGCTAGGAAATTGCATTTCCATAAATCTTTTGTAAAAACATTTCCACCATAGAATTACGAGAGGAAAGCATGTCATAAATTTGTGAGCAGAAGTTTTTGTTGCGGCTTTTAGATTTGTGGGCTTCCCCGATTAGTTGCAAAAGAAAGGAAATATTTTCGAAAATTGTTGTTTACTTGTTGCCTTATTTTGTATATAAATTTTAGTTTTGTTTCTATTACGAAATTCATTTCCTTCTGTGTGGGTGCGAAAAATGCTAGTCACACCAGACAAGAAGTTTGTGAAGGATTGGGGCGGTGAAAAGAATTAATAGATTGCCAAAAGTTGAGACCATAGGTGTTCCTGAAAGGATCTTATTTGATTGTTATTGACGTTCTGACAACTGGTTCAGATGGGCGAATGAAGTGAGGCGCCCAAAAAAAATATGTGCGCGCAAACAGTCGGCGGGTCTGTTGCTATTATGGGACCATCAAACTGAAATCTCAAAAATTACTGGATAATATAGGGGATACATGTTTGTTCGACTCCCGCTAGTTTTTGCAGTCGAATTAGATGCTTGACCGGCGGATTAGAGTAGGTAAATTACAAATTCAAATGGCGATGGCTTATCTTAAATATTCATAGAAAATCATTGCACAAATAACTCATCTCGTGAAGAAAGCTTACGGCCTACTATTTATACCACTCTCTTTATACCACTCTTGCGAGTAGCCCATTAGCAAGAAGCTGGAAATTGGAGGTCATCAAAGACTTTACCAACATTGATCAGCATTGATCATAGGCGCAATGAATCAACTAGGCACTCCGAGGTTATACCATCGCATGTGCTTCCTTGAGACCAAGACTAAGCTACTGGAATGGAACAAGTACATTAGGGTGGCCCTTAGAAATATTAACATATTCAGCCCCGATATTTTATTTACGTAAAGAATAAAGAAATCCAAGAAATTTCAAAATTTAAAACAAAAATTGTAAAGGTTGCGATCAGGGTTTGAAAAAATTTATTTTTTTAAATCGCAAAATTTCGACAAAATTTTGACCAGCCAGCGAGTTACGTACATAAATAAGTTTAAAAAATATGTAAAATTTCTCAGATTTCAAATCAAAATCTGTTCGAATTTTCGCTAATTAAAAAATAATTTTTTCCAAATCTTAGTAGCGACCTCTAAAAATTTATTTAAAAGTTTGTAATTTTCGTGATTGTCTTTATTTTATACCTAGCAAAAAATAAATGGGTGTACTATACAAAATTTAGTTACTGATATTTTTAAGAACTACCCTAATGTAGTTACATATGTACTGCCGACTATGGATGTTTACGGCAACAAAGCGAAGCTATCACCACATCAGTAAGGCTTTAGAAAATCAAGAGTAAGATACGGAGCAGTCTCTGGGAGTAGCTGTGTATTTAAAGCAACATTTTGGGCTCTTTCTACGGTTAAACGTTTCCTTTTTTTTCGCAATCTAGCCGAGGGTAGACGAGACAGTCTTCTAGAGGAAACTTTTTATTGGCCCTCAACTTGGTAGGTCTTGTCTCTATACCCATAAAGGGCTGGTATGATGTAAACCTTTAACGGAAAGCAACGCAGCCGGCTTTCGTTCGGAGAGCTATAGCCTTGTTGCGAATGATCTCAAACTTTGGCAATGGTATTTAACGACTCTACGAGGAGCAAACCTCTGCCTATCTCAGGCTTGGTAAGATCGGCTAGCTACTGTGTGGCTTCGTAGAGACTATTGAGGTTCATAGCGTTGCCAGAAAAATTGCGACCAAATTACGTAGGTATTCTCTTGAAACCCGGAGCAATATTGAAAAAATCGTAAAACTGGAAAATTTGTGTATCCCTTATTTTAGGCAGCTGCCTACAGATTCGTCCTGCTACCAGGAGACAAGCCTGCTGAGGGATAAATACTCACAGAGAATGTGTCCTACGGTTGCTTCAGATCGTACCTGAACGTCTTCATCACGAATGCGTCGACCATTGTGAAATGTGTGGAGATGATACCAAACATTGAAAAGGTCGAATATTTTTTCCACAACGGCTCACGATTTGATGCGCATTGAAACTCTCTTCGCTGCGTTTTAGAGTAAGGCCCAATCAGATTTGAGAATATGTACAGTAGTTCAAATTATAGAAGCCACTGGAAAAATTGGAAGCAGAAAAATTATGTTCCATTTGTGGAGAGCTGCGCAGCTCCGTAAACGATGTCGCAAACTTACGTCCAGATAAAGTAAATAAGTGCCATAATCTGTTGAGTTACATAAGCAGCTAAAGCAAAGAGGAGCTTATTCGAATATATAGTATTTACATGGTGCAAGAAGTTAAGCGGCATTACGAAATAAGCGGACGAAATATGGAGGGCGGGCGGCACAAAATGAGCTGACTACAGTGATCTGTTTTCGAACTCAAACACATACAGGCCGATTATGAACAGAAAATCCCTGGGAGTTATCTCTCTTTTCCCTTAATTCCCTGAGAAAAAAGTGTCAAACAGCTTTTTCGAAGTTCGAATTTCTTCCTCCCAAGTTTTCGGGGAAAATGCTATACACAACTCCCAGTTATTGCAGGATTTCTTTCTCGGGAGAAACAAATTCCCGGAGAACAAACTCTCCGAGAGTATTAAGAACTGGGTTTATAGACAGTGTACCATAAAAGTTGAGATAACCTCTAACGAACTGTAACTAAAATGTACCGTACGAAGACCTTCATATCAGAATTTTCGAGATGATAACAGCGCCATCTGTGTGGAAATGCTTTATTAATCCTAAAAGCTATTTTATCCTTTCAAAATATTAGCATTCCTCGGGTCCCAGATAAACGGTTGTTTCATTGACTCCTCATTTAACCAAAGCTTTTTTGTTGCAGAGCAATTTTTTTAGATTCCATAAAATTATTTTACCATTGTCATTTATTTTCACATAAACGCCGCATAAATAACCTTACATAGCTAATCTAAATGGTGAAAGCTTTAATTTTTGACACAAACTCTAATCAATTAAATCGCCAGTCATAATGTTGCGGGAAAGCATTTTAATTACGCTAAAAGCATTTCATGGCCATTTGCTACTTTTTCCGCTGCCATAAAATTTTTTCTTCTTATTTTAATGGCGCTGAACTTTCATTTTTTACCCTCGTGGCACATGTGTCCGCTGCACTTTCACTTTCCGCGCTGAGCATCGGCAAAAATCGGCAAAACCAAAAATATTTGTGGTTGCGTACGCCTGCCTGGTCGTTGGGTTGGTTGGCATTGCCTTGCAGCTGCCACTACTAATTTCACAACGCAACTTGCATATTCGCAGCAACATAGGGTACTCTAATAAATCATAGAGTGGTGATGACGTAAAGAGGCGCAATGGTATTTGCTAACAAGCGATGTGGGGCACAACTTTGCTGTTACTATTTTATGAGTGAGTTTGAGTGTGTGTGCGTGTGAGTGTGTGAAAAATATTTACAGTTGCGAATGGGCAGCAAGTAGAGTAATTCCATCAAGCGGCTAATTAATATTAATACGAACCGCAACTAATTACAGGCACAAATGCTGCAAATTACACTGCACTAGGGTGGTCCAAAATAAGTAAAGACGGAATTTTAATGCTTTCACTCCCTAGTATGGGAAAAAATATTCTTTTCGTACAAATGGTATAGAATTATTGAAAATCAATATTTTTCGTACTCTTCGGGAGACTTCCAATAAGAATTCCCAATAGTTTGTTTTACCATTTTTGATACTAGAGATTTTTTATTTATTTCTATATCATTTCTACGAAACGTGTTTTTTTCTCCATATAAAATACGGGTAAAACTTTGAGCGCTTTGAGCGACCTCTAAAATTTTTTTGTTTTCAAAAAAAAGGCGTATTTTTCTTCGGTATAGAACAATCCTAGTGGGTGAGAGCCTAACAATTCAGACTTTACTTTTTACATGCTTTTTGGGACCACCCTGCTATGCACACAAGCTTCAATATGACTACACAGCTAGGTGTGGTGAGCGTGGAGGTCATGTGATTTCGATGCTGTGAAAAATTTTGTATACATACATTCAAGGATATGAGCCAAAAATAAATAAAGTACTGTAGAAGAGCGGAGAGCCGGAATAAGGGCACGAATGAGCCGAAGGGTCACTTCGCTGCGCTGCATATGCGCTGGCCGTAAACAGCTGGCAGCTCAAGGCAGTTATTTGTTTATTCATAAGTAAACATTAACTTAATTTTCGAGGACTTGCAGGCACCAACAGCCAACTGCCTGCCAGCTGTCATAAGTTAGTAACTACTACCACCACATGCAATCGACAGTAACCGGCGGCTCTCGACTATAGCCGACTAACGAGTTGGCTATGTGCACATGAATGGCCACTCGCATGGTCAGGCCTGCAGTACTGTAGGTTTAAAGGGTGCTTTGATATAGCGTCTAGATTGTCGTCGGTTGCTGGGGTGCCAATGTGATTATCTGTTGCAAGGAGAGAAAAAATTATAAAAGCAAAAGTCGGTGGAATGGTGAAATGCCTAGTGAATAGCTTGCTCGCGTGGACACCACGAATTTGGCACACATATCAAGTTGTGTTTATATGTATACGTAATACAAATATACATACATACGTGTAAATTTGTGAAAAATAAGTATTCGCCCACTAAAAAGAACGGTGAGTCTGAGCGAGGGCACGATAAATGGTTCTCGGAGCTAGGCACATATGTTCGCCTCGTCAGTTGACTTCATAAAAAATTAGCAACAGCAATTGCTAAGCAAAACTGGTACCAACGAATGCAGAAAAAGAATTACATTAAAAAAGTACTCGTACAACAAATACAGTGTGTGTATAGAGCTATCTTTGAGTAGGAAAAATATGCCGGTTACCGTTTCGTTGCCCCATTTCATTAGCAAAACTGGCACGAATCGAGGTAACGATGTGGACGAGCACAAGATGAACGCTGTTGGACGGCTGAGCACAGGTCTTATGTACCCGTACTTATACAGTGGGCCGCATTGAATATTTATGGGGTCAAAATAATTAAAATGAATGTGTGAGTGTGCTAAGCATGAGGAACATCTAATATGAAACCATAATCATAAACATTAGCACTACCATTACCATTATCATTACAATTATTATGACCATTACCATTACCATTACGGCTATCAGTACCGTTACCATTACGAATATAATTACCGTTAAAAGTACCATAAACATCATTATTAGTGCCATTACCATTATCATTAAGATTACCAGTACCATTACCATTGCTGTTTTCATTACCATTACCACTATCGTTAACATTTATATTACCATTACCACTCCCTTTACAATTATCACTGCTTCTACCATTACAATAACCATTACCATTCCCATTACAATTACCAATACCATTGTCACTACTACTACCAGTACAATTACTGTTACCAGTACCATTACCATCACCATTACAATTTAAGGCGAGTATTCGCTGCCACCTTCAAACTACTCAGCTCTCTACATTAAACCACAGTGCCTCCTCGCATCCGCCATCAAACTGCCATCAAAGCAAAGCCAGCTAGCGCAACGCGCCGGTGTCCAGTCCGCTAACTTGGACTCATAAACTCAATTTGCACTTTGCCAACACTGAGCGGCTGTCATTGCCTGCAACTGCAAATACAAACGACTACATTCGCGTAAGTTGACCTACTCATACTACATGCACGCAAATAAACATACATACATACATGTGAATGTCCTTATATGTTAGTAAAAATATTCGTTCGCACACAAAGCTTTCCGCGTATACAAATAAATATCTATACATACATGGCCGCATGAGTATGCGCGCACAATGAGGCCATTTTGTTAATATTTAATTTGCTAAAGTAAAAGTAAAACAAGTAAGAGCAGCGCTGTCTTCGGCTATGCCGAAGGCTTCATACCTTTCATGAACATCTGCAAATTTTACTTTGACAGATTACTGCTTTTGAATACATCTGCATACATCGATAGAGGAGTTACATACTTATAT
>NW_016157226.1:124770-226047 GCF_001687245.7 Rhagoletis zephyria | reverse complement strand
ACAGACGGACAGACGGACAGACGGACATGGCTAAATCAACTCAGCTCGACGTTCTGATCATATAAGTATACATTTTCATGGGTCTATCTCTTTTTGTTCTGGTACTTACAAACATCGGACCAAAGTTATAATACCATTTCATGCTCATGAAAGGTATAAAAAGCGTTGTAAAAAAAAAAAACAACAACGGGAAATGAGTAAAGCAGTAACAGCGAAAAATTGAGAAAAGGGCCAACTGGTGTCAATGCGCAACGGAAACTGAAAATGTTTAGCGCGCTGGCGCATACAAAGCGGCACATAAATGTGTATGCATTCATGTGTGTTGAAACAGGTTGTGTGTGAGTAAAAATGGTCGCTTGCCAGTTGCGCCAGCTGCATACATTTCAGCGAATGTAATTGCATATTTACAGGCGCGCCAAAGTGAACGAAGTTTGTATATGTAACTGAGTAAGGCTCAACTGTGCTTGCAGTGAACTTGCTCGTGCAGAAAGGCGCCGTCGTGGACTAAGCTGTAGTGGTGATGCTGCATAGATGTCCAGTAGTAAGCTAAATTGGCTGACCATTTCAAAGAACTCGCGATAATGTACGTACATAGATGTACATATGTACATATGAATTATGTGTGTGTATGAGCGTGTGATATTCTTGTAATAATGCGTTTTGTTTTCTTGGTCAATGGCTGCTTTTGAATAGCTGCGTATACATACATTTGTATATGGCTGGGCCTGCATCATTTTGAAGTCTTACATGGCCATATATGTTCGCCTTTATTTGGGTTAATCTCTTATTAATGTGTAAATTACTTATAATGTTGTTGACTAACGATTAGGAGAGGAGTTTATGGCCTGTTACTTAAATTTATTGCAAATGGCCTGAATTGAAGGCAATTAAATTTGGGGTTGCACCAGGAATATAATTGAAGCCCAACACATTTTGTGAATTAATAATACCTCACGTAAAGGCTTTTGATTTGTTGTGGCTGTAAAGGCTTTTTTTGATTTTGAAAAAAAATTGGCATGTTGGCGTGCGATGAAATTGGTTTCGATTCGAATCCTTTACAGTACACTAACTCTTCATCGGGCCAGAAGAAAAAGCTTTATAATCAAAGAAGTAATATTCGGGCTAGTTACCCCAGCTAATTTTAGTGAGGCTCTAGCGAAAAAAAACCAGGCATGTCAGAAAGCAAATTTTCGAGCACATGATCGCGGTACAGACTTGTATCGACCGGCTGGACCCGACGAACGTATGTACTCACAAGTGGTCCACGGCATCCATACCGAGTCGGTCATCACCTATCACGACACTCTACCTTTAAATGCCGTGATCGAAACCCAATCACTACCCACTGTAGACTCTGCGCTTCGACTGCCACAAGAGACTCGCGTTACTATGGGCTGATTTTGGTCAGGATATTGTAGCCGTCTCAGCAGCTATTTGTCCAGACTCGACTCCGATATCTCCAATGAGTGTCTGGAATGTGGAGACTCCCCCGTTGACACCAACCACCTCTTCACATGTCAGCTCAATCCCGCACAGCTGACACCCTTATCCCTTTCTTCCGACCCGATTGATGCACAAACCGACCCAGGTGGGGCTTAGTAGTATCGTTACAACAACAATAGCAACAGAGGATCGATTTTCATCTACTTAGAACCTTCAAAACTAATGTTTTGTATAAAAAATTAACGAGTTATAACAGGGTATCTAGGTATTAATCAAATATTCGTAAACATATATGTCCGAAAGAATACCCGAAAATCCGAATATGTCTGCAGATAGTCCCGGCTCTAATTCATAGGCAAAGTTAAATCTTGCCCCACATAATTTTATATCTTTTAATTTTTCTTATATTGCTTATTCCATTTCACTCCATTTAATTTCCTTTATATTTAAATAGTTACGTTTTTTCTGCGTATAATTTTTCATATTTCGCTTTATATTCACCTTGTTTCATTTCACTTCAGTTTATTTCTTTTCACTTCATTTCACTTTAGTTTACTTCATTTGATTTCATTTAATTTAATTTAATTTCATTTCGTTCAATTTCATTCTTGTTCTCTTTAAATTTTTTTCTTCACCTCACTTTATTATACTAATGGTCGGATTTTAATTGGACAATGTACTATTCGAAGACAAACAGGAAGCAAGCGAAAATTTCCCAACGAATATAATTTCATCAGCTTATATAAGTAATTTCAATTCGTTTTCCTTTAACTTACCCTTACTTACTTACTACTTGTTTACAATGACAAATCTCAGTTTTGTTTCTATTCTACACATCCCATTATCCCACATGTTTCTTTATTTTATTTGTTTCGCATTTCTTCGCCTAAAAGTTTATTAAATCTGTTCTGATTTCGTGTCGATTCATTTATATTTTGTCGCAGTTTCATTATATTTCGTTTTCCGATGAAGCATAATTTCATAAGTAGTCGATTTTATTTCATTTCGTTCCCATTACATCAACCACACTGTCTGCCTTCGATTACTAAAAAGTTCATAGTTTTACATCTCGCTTATTTCAGAATCATTCCATTCCATTTCAGTGATCTTTGGAGCTTCTTCGCCCAATTACAATTCGCCTAATCTACTTTTCGTTTCATATAAATTTTCTTCAGTTTGTTTCATTTCATTTCGCTTCGTTTCCATCCTTTTTCGCTTAGTTTGGCTGTCCATATCTTTTCATATATTTCGCACCTCCTTTTTTAACATCAACTCCTTATTATATGTATGTACATATATAAGTATGTACGCTCCCCATACTATTTTCTTCCCACTTCACCTTCACATTTACTTACGAGGCGTCCGTCCTATTTTTCCAAAGAAGTCATTTAGTTTAAATGTTGTCATTTTGCATATTTTTAATTAAAATTAAGCCATTCAACGCGACACTCAGCCAGCAGCGCGACTTCTTTTTCCACAAGCGACGCCAGTCATCAGCGGCAAGTAGGCGCTAGGGATTACAGTAGTGTGCGCGCGGGCGCACGACCGAAACGCGCATTATCTGCATTCAAGCGAATTATCGCATTAATCCAATTAAGTGTTGAAGGTAGCGACTGTGCAGGCAGCGCTGGTAGAGGCAAAGTGGGTACATAGCAGCAACGGTTTACCCATTTTTCACTCACTCACTCACTTACTTACATACTTACAAACTTACCTACTCACTTATGTAGGGGCTTATACGTGTTTGCTTACTCAAGCATAGTTCTCGGTAATCAGTATATCAGTAAGTATGTAGTAGTTAGTTGCCACAGCTTCATTTTATCGCGAGGCGCTTGTCACATTTTCATTTTTTTAAGTGGTCGTAAGCAGTTTCCCACGCGCGCAGTTTTTTCACGATTTTTTTGTTTTTGGAAAACTTGGTTTTTTTTTGTTCGCAGCCCACTCAAACTTAAATAAGTCTGTGTGCGCGTAACTTTATATATACACACATAACATACATAATGGCACCTTAAGGCAGGTGTTTAAGCCTGATCCGTTTTATTTGCTTGACTGCCTGCGCGAGTATATTATTTAGCTTATGTGTGTATGTTGGTGTGTGTGTATGTGCGCGCGCTTAAGTACTAGTTGTACAGGCTTCTGTGTTAACAGATTTGCACTAAATACACTCAGCAGCTACACAAGCGTATTTAAGTGCATTCCCTACTCGCATTTTCCTGGCTTATTATATATACTATGTCTGTGTTTGTGTATGTGTTTGGCTTACTTGGAGTTAAGCTTTCGTAATGCTTATTCGCTTGTTCGTTTACTCGCTCACTCACACACTCACTTACCCAGTGGCCTGGAGGCTTTTACTCAATTTGGCTGCTACTCGTTTAATTGAAACTATGCTCGACTGCATACATACATATGTATGTAGATATGTATGTATGTATGTAGCGGTAAGTGCCGTAGTAAGTGCCATATATGTACTCGCACAACCAATTAAGTAATATGTCCTTGGCAGAATTTTACCCAGTGGCGCGTAAAATTACATTAATCATTGATGAAGTTGCTCTCGATAGGGTAGCCAGCTACTCGCTCAATGCTTACTTTTTTGCATCTTTGCTGCGGAAATAATTTCTTCTCCTGGCATCTTTTACTTTTGTCCTTCACTTTTTCTTCCTCTTTCTTCGCCATGGCTTACAACCACATATACGTGTATATATATATATATAAAGTGTGCATATATTTGCAAGCCATTCTTGACTGTGAAGCCAAAGTGTCAATGCTGGGGATTTTGCTTATTACCAGCGCGATTAAGTGGTAAATTTTCATCGCAAATGATGTGTTTAATTGTCTGGCGAAATGTGTTATACGCCATGCCATAATTACAAGTATATATGGATATGTATATATATATCTCGCAAGCGCAGACATATTAACATACATTCGCGGTACTTAATAAACGCGTGAAGCACTTTAGGTCTTGAATATCACGCATACGCAGTGTCGTAGCCAAGGAATTTGAATGGCATTACTACTTACAAATACACACTTCTTCTAGTGCTTTAAGTTGTATGTAAATAATAAATTTTTTCGTCACTTTCGCCGAGCTTAAAACATAAAATGATGAGCAACACTTTGATACGAAAAATCTTACAAGTTGCGTATACGCCATGCTGAGCGAAAAACAACTTCAGAAATGGCTTTAAAGTTAACACTTTTCATACGCTCCCATAGTAAAAAATTAAGACAAATTTTCTTTTACTTAGTTATGGTTAATCGATACAGCTTTGACATTTTTACACAACCTAGAAGAAGAAGTGGATGACATTTCTGCACACCTGACTATAAGGAATTCGCTTTACTCACTTAAACTTACATAATCAACATATATGTACTCTGCTTCAAATCTATGGTGAAATCCGTAAGCGTGGCTCAGACTGAATGTCCGCGCCCATTTGATTGCCAATTATGTTTTACAGCTGCCTCAAAACAAAATTTTCACATGCACATTCACATTTGCCACTACAAAAACAATGAACAATTGAGAATTTTGAAAGCTCGTCTAGTGGAGTAACTATACGCATGCATACTCTTTTATGTCTTTATGACCTAGGCGCACAATGCTTCGCTTGCTTCTACTGAAAACTAATCACTTATCGGTACCTAGTGACCACTTATGCGATTAATAGTACATACATACACGCATGTACCCATAGCAGTTTTATGGGCAATACGCAATTTCTATGTTCAAAAATTTCTTTGGAAACAATGGTGCTTGCTATGTTAGAGTTTCGCTCGCCTAATGAAAAAATTCTATGCGAAAGCGACAGCAAAGTTAGCTAGCAGCGACGAAGGATGACGAGTTTGGTTGCATCTCTTTGATTTCGTTCGTTTCGTCACTCGCTAACTGTTGGCGAATCGAAGGAAGCTTATGCCGAACTATGCTTTGCTTGACTAGCAGCAAAATATGGAGATACAATTTTGGAAAAGTGAAATGGTACGATGCCAAATAAGACGCTGTTTGATATGCTAAATAAAGAGATACAACTTCGAAAAGGGTATCGGAAGTATGAAAAGCTATACGAGTAAATATACAGCTTAGCACAATAGTAAGCGTAGTTTCGAAATTTGTGTACAAATTCAATGCCAAACTCTGCTTTGTCCCTGTAGCTGGTAAGAGTTACATATGTTTAGTAGTGTAGCCAGAAGAGGCGAATGAATCTCTTTCCTTGGTCGTTTAAATGGGCCTTTCATCCAACACTCAGTGCCGCAGCTGTAATTTTGATGAAAGTAAGAAAACGGTCCTACACTATCTTTGCGAGTGTCCAGCACTGGCACGAATAAGGCATGACATATCCGAAAGGCTTCATTACTAAATAGATTCATGGAAAACTCCAGATGGTTTGACGAAACCGACAAATTATGAAAACAGGTATCATGAAACATGCTATCAGCATGTGCTGAGGCGACGCTTCTTGCAAACAAGCAACCAGCTCGAATGGAAGCCGTTAATAATTTATGACCTTTTCTCCGCTCTCACAAGATCGCTACGATTTCACCACACAAAGCTTCAAAATCAAAATAATATGCGACCGCTAACCTCCATGTACTAATCTCCACCCAGCACTAAAATCACTGTTCACCCTTCTTAAATGGACGTTGAGATGGCTACAGCAAACCCCTCCAATCCTGTCTCAGTGGCCAGATCTGCTGTGAGTGTACCGAGGACTTCGTCAAAGGCAAGAGCCTCAGTCATAAGTCGTTAGTCATTAGTCCCAAATCGATAGTCAATAGTTAGTAGACATTAGTCGCCGGTATTTAGTCACTAGTCATTATTTTTGGTCGTTAGTCATAAGTTATTGCGCTCTTTAGTCGCTAGTCATTAGTTGTTAGTCCCTAGTCATAGTTCGTTACCCAAAAGTCATAAGTTATTAGCTTACTCATGAGCTGCTTGTCCTTAGTCATAATTCAGTCGTCAGTTTTCATTAGTTGCCAGTAGTTAGGCATTTGTCGTTTGTTCATCAATCATTCATTATTCATCAATCATTAGTTGCTCATATTTAAGTCATTAGTCAACAATCAGCTCAGACAGGATTCGAACCGAAAAAGGTCCTATAATGAAATGTAGCTCACGAGTCTTTTTCTTTTAATGTCCTTTAATGCTCAAAGGAAACAAGTAATTTAAATACTAAAGAAGTAGCTCGCAAGATTTTTTTTCGAAACCAAATGAGCCTAATTCAATGGCCTTTTAAGTACTTTTATTTGAGATAGAAAGAATAGGCAATTGAAAGCAGTTAAAAAAATGAGACTTAGTTTTTTTTACAATTTTTACAAGAACCAAAAATGCTTCGGTATCAAATTTATGTAATATTCAAGGAAGCTTTCAAGTAAAAAACTTTCTGACTTCTTCAAAGTTGTGCCAAGAAGAACCAATGGCCCCTTTGTGCAGGCTAATAATGCTACAGGTGTGCTGCCATACATTGAAGTAAAATAGCTGGTCAAGCTTAATTTTCATGCATGGCTAAGGAGCTTAAAGCCTCCCTATTATCCAACTTTTAACGGGGGTTTAACTTTCTAAACACAAAATCAATGGCTGCCATTTTACTACATACACGCATTCGATGTATGTATTTATTTATTTGAGGAATTTGTCTGTCATTCACTGGCAATTACAAAGAATGAGCTCAACGCGATTTATATATTCAGGATAGTGTGCTGAAAGAAAATAATACATACACATACACCCATACACAAAACTAGTTTAAAATGTGTGGAGAAGGGCCAGTGCACGTGCGGATTTAGTTCTGCACAAGCGAACACAACGTCAAAAGTTTTGGGCAGTACGCATTGTATGGCTTTCAACGAAATTGTTTAGCGCTGCCAAGTAAGGAAGGGCCAGCAGACCGAGGTTAGGTGAATAAGCAAACGAAAGGTAACTTGCAAGCAGAGAGTCAATTTCAAGTGTTGAATGGCAAACTAAAAAGAGCCATTGGACCCCACACAGAAGGGTTTAAAAGAGCAGAAGCGAAAGTTATTGGCCTAATGGTAGATGTTTAGTTTTAGTTGTGAAACTTTAGCTTAGCAACCATCTAGTAACCTATACACGTACGGCCTTAACAAGTTACGACGTAACTTGTGTGTTTTTGGATTTTAGGCAGCACAAATTTTTCGATTGTTCGTCTGACAATTTTACCAACAGCGTACACGTATATGTGTACATACATAGATAGCGATGTGCGCTTACATACAAGTGAAGGATAAACTGCATGCAAGCCTCAAATGCGGCAACAAAAAGTACATACATATGGCTCGTCTCACAGATTTACAAGCTGCCTTGGCAAGGCTCTAGCGATAGGCAGCTTGGCCAGACGAACTAAATATTGTACATACATATGTACATTCGTTTGTGTGTTTAAATCTTTGTTCGTGTTCACCACTGCTGCTTACTTACCTTTCTCAATTCATATGCGAACTTCTACATATATATCCGAAATTTTTTGGCAAAAAGCCCCCGAAACAAAAACAAGAAAACCAAGATAAAACGTCCACGTCCATTTGTGCCTGTAAGTAAGCAGATTACCAGTTTGCTACGTAAATAAAAGTTAAAAGAGAAAACTGTGCCAACTGCTAACTGCCAAAGACAACGGCTACAAAAATGATAGCAAAAAGCATAAGGCTCTGTATATTTAGCTCATGCTAGGTACATAAATATTTAACATATATACATACATATGTATGTACGTTTGTCTGCAAATACAGCCAGCCTACTGTTGCCTAATGCGCATGCTTAGCATAATGAAATTTCTTAGTTGGCCATAAATTCGTTTTGTCGCAAGTAAATTTTCGATTTTCCGTAAATAATTGGCTGCTGGCAGGAAATGAACAATTTGTCGATAGCCTGGAATTTAAACAGGTAACACAAACCATGCACATAGTATTAATGCAAGTTGGATTTTCATGGAAAAATTTCTGGCAGGATTATGTGCAAGGTAAAAGCTTAAAGTTCAAAGGAGCTTCGGCCAAGAATTTAAGTTTAGTGGAGTTTTAAAGACATGCAGGAATGCCACAACTGGAATTTTACAGAATTTATGATTGCTGAAAAATTGAAATATGTTTTTTTAGAATGAAGAAGTTTCATTCTAGAAATACAAATAAACAAAATTCTCTCTGTGAAGTGATAAAGTGCAAGTTCAAACGAAATAATGAAAAATTACACTGAGGATGGTACAATGTCGAAATTGGTTTGTCTCCAAACCAGATTTGAGAAGGGATGACGGAAAATCGTTCCACAATACATCGAAAAGTTCGGAATAATTTCAAACACTCCAAAAAAATCCTTATCTAAAACATCAAAAATTAAGACTCTCAGAATCCTGAAAGTTCCGAATTATCAAGAAAAATCCTGAAAAATGGCGTAAAAATCCTTAAAATCTCGGAAAATAAAATTAAAAAAACCCTGGGAAAGCCCCGCGAAATTCCGGGAAAGTCCAAAAGATTCTAAAAAAAGACGTGAGTTCCAAAAAAGTTCCAGGAAAATCCCCAAAATTAAATTCTGCGTGCATTGTTGTGCGGTTCGTTTGATCTGTTTTGCCCACGCTCTAATCGTACGTAGGCATGCCTGGGTTACACTCTTGGAGCTAGGTTTGATGATACCGAATTACTCTAGTTGGGTCATTTTAATATAAGTATTTTCGGTTGAAACAGCTTTCAGACGGCCCCTGGGTAGACTTATGATATTTTGTTCATCGCAGTTTTGCACTGTAGAGCTCCATGCGTCTACTTTCGTCCGAGGCAACTTAGTTACCTCTTTAACTAGCCAGTATCTTGATGTGGTGGGATCTGGATTGTTTTGTTTGTAGCACTACATTTGCTAACGTCGGTTGAAGGCACTTTCATTGGAGGTATTTCATTTTTTCCGACATACCAATTGAGCCCAGATTCCAGGCATTTTATTCTTTACCATCCTCTGCCTTTTTGCTGCGGTTCACGAAAATCGGGTCTAATTATTGAGGGGTGGCAGAAATACGTTCGGCCCCGTGACTTGGTGGCTGATTTTGGAGGGATTTGCTCTGGAGAAACCTTTGGCAGGCCGTATGTCTGTCTACAACAATCTCAATAGACGCTGCGCGCTGGGGGGTGAGCTTTCTAGTCGAAATCATGGACAACGAGGTATTTGCACTTAAGACCTCTCAGTTTGTCCAATTTTTATGTGAGAATTTCTATAAGAAGAAGGCTTACGGCTTCCTGGGCTTACATACTTATATTGGTATTATTGTTGGTAAGCTTTTTCCGTCGTAGGAGAGCGGTTGAGCTGAAAGCGCTTGCTTTTTGTTTGGCCTTTTTTGAGAAGCGCTTATGATTTTGTACCTTTAGTCGGTGCCACGAGTACCGGAAAAAATCGTATGCCCGGGCAGAGATCCTCTGTAACCGGGTAAGGCTGAGGAGCTCCGAAGTTCCCATAGCTACTGGCTTTCCCCGTTTGACCTTGGGCTTGGTGAAGGACTGAAGAAAGTTTCTTTAATCCAGCTTATAAGTACTAAAAAACTTGGCAAACGATGTTATATAGATTAGGTTAGCAAAGCTGGCAGGGACCATTAAGGTCAATACCGTTACCAGATAAACTACGACCACATTAGATAGCTAATCACTGAGTACGACGAGTAATGTTGAGGAGCATCATAGTGCTCTTAGAAAACTGGAACACTTTCTTCTACCTTATCCTTGGCGGCGGCCTCCAGTTTAGGCAGAAAGGCTGCTCCCAGGAGACTAATCTATAGTCTGCTAAGGGCAAGGCCCTAGCCGATAATATGTTATACTGTCTCCTATTTCGTTGTGCATCTCCTATAGATCTTACCATTGGTCAGATCCAACAAATTGCTGGACACCTTACAACCTACCCTTGTGGTACACACCTTCTGCGCCTTCCGGATCATGAACAGGTCGAGCTCCCGTTTAATGACTTGGAGGGAAATCGCCACAGCATAGTTTTCGGCAGAGTACTTCAACAGGGTATAAAGTGCTGTCGTTAGGTGTAGCCCTTAGTGTACCTGTACTGCCGATCATTGATAGAAGATAATTTATACTAACTCGCAGTAAATTCAAGCTGCATTTCAATTATCTTCCGTTATTGACAAACAAAATAGCAAAATTTGTTCTACCTTTTTGTGCCATGTTTCTGTTTGCACTCTCAACAAGGCAAACACCGTGTTGATATTTTGAAAACGAACATAAGCAAATATGGCATCATATAAAAGAATGCCAGATATTTGCTTTACTAGGAAAACCAAATGGTAAATATCTTTGAAAAAAAAAACCATTGCAAACAATTGGCTGCTGGGGGAAAAAAGAAAGAATTTGCATATGGTTTTAAAAATTTTCAATTAATCCGCCCACTGCTGGCATATGGTCGTTGCTCAACTGCAGTTTTAGCGCGACAAGCTGCAGAGTCAGGCTGGGCTTTAGAAGAGGAAGAAGTATCTCTAACGCAGCTTTAGCCGCTTCAATGCTAGTTCGGCGAGTACTTAGAGCTCTTCCTATGTATCTCTCGGCTTATCATTTCATCCAGTAACTGCGAATATGCTTTTCCCTCCTTGCCACGACACCTGCCACACCTCCATTTGCTATATTTATGCGCGCATAGTTTTGTTGATTTAGCGCTTTTTTGTGGCAGCCAATTCTCCGCTCTCGTTCGCTTGCTTACCAATACCATTCAGCCACATTTTGTGTTATTTTCTTTTTGCAGTTATCGTTGAATATTTTATGTTTTGCGAATACTAATCGCAGCTATACCCGCCTGCATTTCGCTGAGCGAGGCGTATTCTGCAGAGGCGATTGGCATTCGCCCACTGGCTCCCAGCGGTATTTAAGTTGTTTAATGGCAAATCGCTAGCTTAGCGCGGCGGCTCAACTAAGTTCATACTTACATTCATACTTTCAATTGTGAGTTATCAGCCCACGGGCACTCGCTTTGAAAATTTTTCGCATTTTGGCGGCGCGCAGTATTTTATTTCTTAATTTTCATACATCATTCGTTAGCCATGCAATTTGAGGCGATTATTATTCTGTTACATATGTATGCACATATATTTCAAGCGCAGATCTGTTTTATTTGTGTCTCCCACTTTTGTTGTCCGCTGCCAATCCCTTGCTTTTGCCGCCAAAATCGCGATTATTTGCATAAATGCTTAGCTTTAAAAACTATATTTGCGCAATTTTTTTTTCAACAAATTTTAATATAGCGCAAAATTTCAATTTGCTTAAAATTTGTGCAGCCATTTTCCACTATTTGAAATTTTTCGCATGCCAGTGATTTTCTATAGTTTTCTTTTTGTTTTTTTTTATGGTTGTATTTATTTTTGTGTAATTTCGTTTTTTAGCCGCAGGCTTACCAATCAATATTTTGCATTTGTTTGGCAAGGGAGATTAAAAAAATCTAAAGTTGTGACGTTATTTGTTCGACAAGCGGATTTGTGCAGTAAATAAAAGCAATAAATTTAAATTTATTAAAACTAAATACTTTGCATAGTTAAAAGTACACAAAACTTATAAAAAAAAATAAGTAGCATTGGCAGCAAGAGTAAATAATAAAATTATATTGAAAAATTTGTTTAAATAAAAATGTTTGGCTTTCGCAAGCACTAACGGCCAAAATGATTGTTTTAATTTTTTTTTAGTCGCTTGTATCAGATTAATAGTTAAAACTAAGATATGCATTAAA
The DNA here is from genome assembly GCF_001687245.7 of Rhagoletis zephyria. Taxonomy (NCBI): domain Eukaryota; kingdom Metazoa; phylum Arthropoda; class Insecta; order Diptera; family Tephritidae; genus Rhagoletis; species Rhagoletis zephyria. The sequence continues at coordinate 213,902 of NW_016157226.1, read as the reverse complement.
AGAATTTCTCTCAAATGAAATAGTATGCTAGTGACACAGAAAATTATAAATTGTATACAAAATAATACAACGTAAGCAAAAACATAATAAAAAATTGGAGAAAAGCTAAAGAGAACACAAACGTTATTCATGCTGGTTTGTTTATTTTGATCTGGCACTTTTAGATATGACCCATCATCTCTACCATAGGCACTGAAACACTGCTAGGCAAATTTCTTTAGTAGTCGACAATCGTCATTACTTTTTCAAGATCAAACTTTGAAACCAAGCAGAAATAATGGGGCCTTCTCACACTAGATGGTGTCCACTCTTCACCACTGTTTAACTACTATATCTCGAAGCTTCCTCAGTCATCAGCAGGAGTTTAACGGCAAGTAAAGGACTATCTATGCCAGGGACGTGAACCGGTTTTGAACCGGAAAACTGCTTTTTATATTAGTTAATTGAATCATTAGCCAAACCGAAGTTTTCCACAAATGTTTCATCCGAACCGAAACCCGGTTCAAAGACAAAAAAAAAAAACGCTTTGTCGAACCAATCCAAAAGTACAAAAACGGTTCCATCCCCTGAACCGAACTGACCAAATTGTTCATCCGGCTCACGTCCCTGATCTGTGCGATCGTATGCACGAAAACTACCCAACTCGCCCAAAAAAGCAAGGGCAACCATTTTTATTCCTGGACAATGGATTTCAAGCTGCAATTGGGCCGACGACCGACGAGGATGCATCAGATTAGGCCGGGAATATTTTGAATTGTCAGCAAATTGTAACTTAAGAACGTTTTATTATATGGCAATTGAGAAGTACATAGCAAAAATTTCATAAATAACACATACGAAATTTTTGCACATGCAGCAGTGCATAGCACTTGGTGTAAGTAGACGAGCTTAAACATCGTCAAATCGTTCGCTAAGCAGAATTTGGGGCAAAAACAAAAAAATATTTTGCAATTTAAAATGAAATCGCCGTCTATTTCTAAATTAAACTGAATTAGTATGATTACAGGGAACTATTCGGATGCAGTGGACAATACTTCAAACTTGTCTGGACACCCCACTCCGGACATCAACGCGATGCCTGCCGATGGTGCCTGCACATCGCTTGTAACGGGTGATTTTTTTGAGGTTAGGATTTTCATGCATTAGTATTTGACAGATCACGTGGGATTTCAGACATGGTGTCAAAGAGAAAGATGCTCAGTATGCTTTGACATTTCATCATGAATAGACTTACTAACGAGCAACGCTTGCAAATCATTGAATTTTATTACCAAAATCAGTGTTCGGTTCGCTTTACGTCCGATTTATGGTCTACATAATCGACCAAGTGAGCAAACAATTAATGCGATTGTGACCAAGTTTCGCACTCAGTTTACTTTATTGGACATTAAACCAACCACACGAATGCGTACAGTGCGTACAGAAGAGAATATTGCGTCTGTTTCTGAGAGTGTTGCTGAAGACCGTGAAATGTCGATTCGTCGCCGTTCGCAGCAATTGGGTTTGCGAAACACATTTCGAACCGAACACTGATTTTGGTAATAAAATTCAATGATTTGCAAGCGTTGCTCGTTAGTAAGTCTATTCATGATGAAATGTCAAAGCATACTGAGCATCTTTCTCTTTGACACCATGTCTGAAATCCCACGTGATCTGTCAAATACTAATGCATGAAAATCCTAACCTCAAAAAAATCACCCGTTAAAACGGGGTCTGAGTGCTCTTCGTTAGGGAAAACAATTCATTGTTCAAGAGTGTCTGTTCAGCACTTGCTGGAAGCAGAGCCGTCATCAAAGTTCGAATGGAACTCATTGCTTGACGAGCTTAAGCTGCCTGAAACACCCGTGCAACTGTGGTGAAAATAAGGCCTAAATATTCTAGGTGACTTAACTCCTACTTATCCACACACGTCCTCAACCACCTACCTGTTCACTTGTATCCGTTCATCGAATAATTTTCTTCAGGGAGGACTTTGAGAACCAGAGGGCGCAGGTACCCCGGAAGATGAGTGGGAGGGTAAGGAAAAACGGGGAAGCTATGAGAGAATGACGACACCTATGGCTTTTTGCAAGAGAAACGCTCCGTGCTCGCAACGAAGCTCTTCAATCGACTGATGTTCATTCCCGACAGCTCATAGGGACTTCGAAAAAAGCGCAACCCAAGGTGGTAAAAGCTTAGGTTCGCAAAGGCAGGGCACCAGAGCAGCAGTTGTTGAGATGATTCCATCTCTTATTCTCCATGCAACTGGTGCAGTAAGGGTCATCGATGATGTTCAGCCTTACGGCATAGTTACCTATCATGCAGTGACCAGAAGTCTCCCACCAATAGTGAGAGATGCAGCTTGCTTAGTCTGAGGAACTCCTCAGACCGCTTCAGCTCTACCCGTGGCCAGAAGGAGTTTGCCACCTTGCATTCCAGGGTCTTTGCCCAGCGCTTGCTGAGCTTACTAAACACCCATCTGCCGAGAAGCAGACCACACCAGGTCAGGGATGCCCCAGACCTTCCCTGTCCTGAAGTAGTTTCTTGAGGGTTCCCTGTTTTGCCAATTCATCGGCCATGCAGTTACCAGTGATTTCGCTGTGACCTGGAACCCAAATAAGCTTAATAACGAAGTAATCAGATGCGGTCGGTAAGGAAGTTAAACACCCCTTCACTGTTTTCCAACGCACCATCAGAGAGTCAAGACCTTTATAGCTACCATTCCTTTCCCATTCCTCTCTCGCTGGAATGTGGGTGGTAAAAACCCGATCCGGACTCAGAACCGGCATGCAGTGGTCTGTCCGAGTAGATAGGAACTCGAAGCCTTTTAGAATACTGGAGTTCCCATAGCTCGAGGCGAACTCAAAGCCCACACCACTTAGCCCTACTGTGGCGCGCGCATCAAAAACCCTACCAGCTATATCTAAAGGCACAACATTTAACTTGGCATTAAGCGGAAGAGTAGGTGTGGTTCGAAGTGCCTCACCTGATTCCAATTAAGGCGACTATTTGCACCTTCTCCAGCTGCTTGACGATGAAGGACTTGTCAAGTGCGTTCCACCAGACGAATACCACATATAATAAAATTGGCTTAATTATAGTTTCATAGAGTCAATGAACTACCTACGGCGAGAGCTTAGAAAACATATCTATTATATTGACCTTTACGAATTCTTTCGTATCATTTTGCTCTGAGCTTCAGACAGACATCTTTTATCATGTTTACATAAAATTTGGAAAGCCCTAACATCGTGTTTTACTCCGTGATGTGTGTATTATTTCAGCACTCTTTTCAACACTAAGTACATATTTTTCGGCGTATTATTTCGTCCCTTATATTGCTTTCCACCATCCAATATTCAAATGTAAAAATAAGCGTGTGCGAAAATATAATCTGGCATCATGTACAATGGTAAACACAGCTTGCAAAAACATGCGCACACACCAGCTGCACATAAATACATGGCGCTAAAAGCGCAGCAATGGCGGCAAGCTCCAAAAAAAAGAAAGGTATACAAATAGAAAAGAAGCCAACACAAAAAGGAATAATAGCAACAGCATTGCCCTATGAAACTGATAACAACATGTGATCTGTCCGCCTGCCATTACGCCCTCCACCAACATGTCCGGCGTCAACAATGGTCAGTGCTTGTTGAAAGCACTCAGCGTAAGCAGTCGAAAATGTTGGGAGTGGAACAATGAAAGGCAAAAAAAAAAATATTAAAAAAAAAATAGACAACAAAGACCCGTGCTGAAAAGCAAACATAAACAAATGCAAATGTGGTGCTTAAAAAAAAAGGGAAAATAAAAAAGAGAAAAAAAGGATGAGAAGGGCGAAAAATTGTGTATCCGTGCAGCTGGAGAAAAACAAATTCAGAAGCAAGCTTCTACTCCCTCATTGTGTTATATGTTCGCCCTACAGCTTTTCCGTTCTTTTGTGAGTGAGCCAACAACTTATTGCCCAGCTGTTGGCTTCTTTTTTATGTCACTACAAGTCGTAACAAAGGTATATGTACACATATGCCTAGGCAGGTACAGTTGGTATCATGCCTTTGATTCTAGCAGAAATAGGAAAAATTCATATACATAAGCAACGCTTAATAACAATATGAACATTAAAGGGGATGCATACACGGAGTGCTTATGACTCAGCTGATGAGCCGAGAGATGAACTCTATGCAAGTTGATAAGCACCAAATAAATAAACTTATATCTTAGCTCTGAAAGTCCATTTCTGAGCTCAAATTGATCCTTGATTACCAGAAAAAAATCGTTAGCGAGGTATCCCATTTGCTTACAATGCGGTCTCGTTAATCAATGTCTTATAAATTTATGAAAAAGTCTTAGATCTTTCCTCATTGATACTTGGTCAGATCTGCATATATATATTTCGTTGGCCAATTCAATAAAAATAGATTTGAGTCGTTGTTTTCAGAAAGTCATGCCTCCATCATAGCTCGTTTAAAGGCCACTTTCGAGGAAGTGTTACTGCACTGTAGAGTTCGAATCGCTGCTTGGCTTGGCTGTCGGAATAAATGCTAACGGACTGTAAAGAAACTGAGGCACTATTGTACCATAGGGCGGGGTGGACTTCCTTTTCGTCCTGGCAAATTCCACAGTAGAAAGGCAGCCACATGATGCGGCTACGTGAGAGGTCTTTACAGTAAATTCCTCTACCATACTTGCTGTCGAACTTTGAACCATTCGTAAAAATGGCGGTAGACTATGGATCTAAGTCCGAGAAATTTATCCATTCGCTGCTGTCTGCACCGAATAAAATATTAGGCTATTGCAATCCAGCTCAAATAAGGTAGCTGGCATGGTGCCTAAAATTTTTAAGTGACCGCAGCTAAGGTCTCTTCATGTGTGAGTTGGAATCAATCTTGTTGCGTTGCAACTAGTTTGGTATCTACCATAAAGTTCTATAGAAAAATTACTTGGTAAAGTTTGAAGGGCCTTACTGGGAGTAGAGGACAGCGCTGCTGTGATTAACATGCAGACAGCTCGCCGAACCCTATCACTTTGCTCCTACAGGTGGACTTTTATAAAAAAGGTTGGGACCGCGCGCCCTGGACATCCGGTTTCAAACCCCATCAACTCCCCACTGCTGCATTAGCGATGTGGTGGCGGTTATGGCTTTGCAGCATCGCTTTCTAAGGTTCCCTTTTCAGTGAAACTTCCAGTCAATAATTATATTGAGATATTTAACCTCGTCGTAGAGTCTAAGCCCCACATCATTGAGAGTGGGAGTTTTCAGCCTCCGATATTTTATATTTCCTCATGAACAGTACAATTTTGGTCTTTGCAGGGTTGACCCTAAGACCGCCCTCACTCAACCAGCTGCTCACAAGATAAAGAGCGTTCTACAAAAAGTTTGCTTTGCTGTGAGTGCAATGTCGTCAGCACAAGCTATGACGTGACAGCCACTATTCTGCCTCCTTTTTGGGGGACACCTCTCGTTGCATACTTAGTTATGGACGCATCTCCCCATCTCTAAGAATATAGTTCTTCTCTCAAGATGGAACCCTATCCATAAGTTTCACCAGAGGTCGCTGCAGCCACACCTGGAAACCTTGCGACGGCATCTGGCTGGCGCCTTCTTTGTTAAGAAAAATTCCCAAAGGCAAGTCCGTCCTCAATGCAGTGCAGCATCCACGGATTTTTCAGAAGGATTTAAAACTTTAAATTATTCAAGTTTTTGACTCAGCTGAAGCGACACCAACGCATCTTTTTCTTTAGCACACTTTTCTGGGTCTCACCCTATTATGATATACATATGTTTGTACACCGATGTATTCAATGCAGTGAAAAGCCAAACTAGTTAGTAAAAAACGTTCTGGTAGATCAACTAGTAGAAAACGACCTGTTCATTTACTGGTATGACCTGATATACGGCGGCCTACCAGCTCGACAATTTCGAACAAATTTCTGAAAAAAAAAATTTTTTTTGGTATTCAATCCGCAAGCCGGTTGGTCAAGTTTGTGGCAGCGGCCAAAATAATCAGGGTTTTGAGAGAAAATGGAGTGAGAGAGAAGGTAATAATATTAAAAAACTAAACATTTACGGCCGTTAGCGTTGAAAAATCATTGCAAAAAGTAGGGATGCCTGCTGTTGAGCAATGAGCGGTTTCCAAAAAAAAAAAAAATATATTCTTATCTTCATGTTTCAGTTATTCCGGCACGCGGTCATTCGCTTACTTGTCACTTCCTTGACTTTTTTTGAAGCATACACACATAAGCACTCTCTATTTGTTTAAGTGTTAGTGCGCTTGTAAAAGCTTTAACTAAATGGTTGCTCCTTCCGTTGGCCATTCGCGCGTAATAGCACATTACATACACATGCAAATACATATTTTCTGCTGTAGGTGTATGCGGTTGAGTGGCTGCGGTTTCCAGACTTTTGCGCTGACCAAGCATATGGCACCCACACACATTAGGGCGGGTCAATTTTTTTTTTACTATGCGCATATGGCATAGGAGTATTCTACGTGTAAATCTAAGTAAATTTTCTGAAGAAAACATGGGTCTAAAATCAATTTGAAGCTTGCCAAATTGCGAAAATAGGTTTCAAAGAAAATGCGATAATTTTTTCGCCTTCTGGTAGAAGTTTTAACAAAAAGATAAGTGCAGAAATGGATTCCTCACACCAAAAAACTCTTACAGCACGTTTTTGTGCAGAATTTAAGCTTTTCTTTACGACACTACAGCAAAATGCTAAGACAACTATTTTCGGAATTCGGCAAACTCCAAATTGATTTTAGACCCATGGTTTCTTCGGCAAATTTGCTTACAATTATATGTAGGAGCATTCTGTGCTATACGCGCATAGTCGAGAAAATCTTATACATATACGAATTGACCCGCCCTAACACACATACATACGCAGACCTAAAAATATGCTGACTTTTCACTTGAAATGATATTTTGCCAGCTTTACGCCACGAAACCGCAGCGACCACAGCCTTTACACGTTTACCATTACGTTTACAATAACAAAAGAGAGTCATAGTTGCATACATACATATATATACAAATATGCATGTACATGCATACACATACATATACATACACAATTATATTTGCATACAATTTTTGTAAGAGCAGCAAACCCTTATAACCGCTACCGCTTTTACGGTACTGTTGACTTTGTCTGCTGGCCGCCAAAAAGTGGCAAAAGTCAGAGGCTGACTGACGGTTAAAATTGAAAAAAGTAAAAAAAAATGCAACCGCAGCAGCGACTCAGCGAGCGCGTCCTCGACTCCGTTTTTCTATTCTGTATCCTCATTTTTTATTCGCCTCACTTAGCACTCGTTCTTCTCACTTTCTTCTCCCTTTTCACTGCTGCCACTTCAGCAGCATCAGTGTGTTTTGTTTTTGGCTAGAAGTACTCGGAACACTGAATCTGACAAGTAGTCGTTGCTGCCAGCGGGACAAGTGTGGAAGGGTGCGCACTTCTCGCAATTCCAATTAAAAAGTTGCATGTTCAAATTTTGCTCTCGATTGAGCTATCAAGATTTGCATGGATGTTGATAATACCAATACTCCGGGGTTTGATTTTTTCTCCGCGATTACGCTTGTTTCCATACCCACATTTGCAAAGGGATATTCAAGCTGTAGAAACAGAGAGGATAAGAAGCTCTTATTCCAAGCACAATATTCCATATGATGCCCTCAATGAATCGCTATCTTAACCTACCCAATATTTGATTATTTTAATGAAATTCAATTAGGCGACTAAAGATATGTGATTAGTTTTGCCTTACCTTAATAGTCCACGCAAAAAGTGTTGGACGGCTTTAAGAGTTTTTTTCTTAAAATTTATAACTTCAATTCTCATAAGAGGATATTTGGTTGGAAACGAGACGTTCCGATAGCTGTCGGTTTTATAAAAATTTCTCATAAAAACCGACTATGGACCAAGAGAGAAAACTTATGGTACTACTCGTCACGGGTGGGGCATAAATGATCAAGCTGTTTTCGTGTGGTGTCACAAGTATTAGTACGTGAAGCCTTTTCTGTTCTGGCATGGAACGATGAGCTATAGTTATGAGCTTTCAGGACCAATAGAAAATTTTTTCCCAAAGGGTTTTTCCGCTCATAAGGAAATAGTGTGAAGGCTTACATTTTTTCAAATTTACCTTATTTTTACTTACAGCCGGATTCACCAGAAATTTAAATGGAAAATGATTTCCTTTTTTTCTGTAAATTTCCATGTAAAATTCAAGCAATTGAAATCATTTCTCACTTAAATTGCTTTCGTGAAATTGGCTGTTAGTTTTTTTTTTTGATTAAAAAATCTTTAAAAATAAACTTAGACAAATTTTCCAACAATTAGAAAAAGAGGCATTTCATATCACCGCGGCCACCTCTGTGCGCGACCCCTAAGGATTTGGATGAAAGTTGAAGAGATTTGCCGATATGACGTAGGGGTGCCTATTTACACGGGATACCGTCATACATACCTTTCTTTAAAGTGTTGTATCTTGGAAGCCTTTCAACGAAAATTAATGAAAAAAAATTTTTTTAATTAAATTTTTTAAATTAATGTGCAACGTTTAAAAAAAAACATTTTTCTTTTTGATTTTTTTTTTGATTATAGCATTTTTGTAATTTTTCTTACATAATCTATAATAACGGTTTTTATATAGAAAATGTCACTTTTCAAAACAAGATTGTAAAAGGAATTAATTATAAAAAATTTACCTATAGAAAAAAGATTTTTGGAAGAAAAGTATCTAATTAAATAAATATTAAAAAAAATGAGGAAATGGACTTAAAAAACTTACTATTTCTTTATAATTTATTAGGCATACTCGTGTTTTTCATCAGCTTCAAAAGAAGGAGGATTCTTTCAATTCAACTTGTAGTCTTTGTTTTTTATTATAGGCTTACAGTCCAGAAAGGGTTAACTGAACTCGGCCATAATCGTTTGGGAGGTTACAGCATCCGTTAAGAAGAAGAATATACCTCAAGGCAAAGAAATGGCACTTGCTTCACGCGCACGAATTACAAAAAAAACATCAATTTTTTTGCTCCTAGAATGAAATTTTTTGTTAAACAGGACTGACCAGACCAGAGTGAAATGTCGTTCGCTTCCTGTGTTACATTGTTAAGCCTTTAATGAAAGTAATATTGGCGCACTGCAAGCTAATACGCTCTTTCCCAATCTTGTACCTTTGTTGTATATTCTTCGGCTGGTTTCTTCACTTCCACGTACTTAATATGTCGCTGCGACTTTTTATAATGATATCCTATATTTTCTACTGGAAATGCGGTCTTCATTTAGAATCAAATAAAATTGGTTTTTTTTTCTTCTGACAAGCCATGTTCGGTCTTACTTTGACGGGCCAATTTGTAACTTTCACAATTGCTTCATTGCAAGGTGCTTGAAAGCGTGAATATTTGCTGACAAGTCAAATTTTAGGCCAACGTAACATTTAGCCTAGAACCGATCCCCGAGAGAGGTCGCCTGTGGTATTATATTCTTTTATTCTCTGTTTAATATACATAACTTAGCGCCTTGTTATAAACAAAAATTTTTTCATATAAAATAATTTGCTTAACAAATTTCTTCTCTTCTACTTTCAGGTACGTTTTTAAACTTTGATTTCAACGAAAAATAGAGTAAGTAAATAAATAAAATTTCATTTCAAATAATCAATGTAAGTCGGGATGAGAACTTCACATTACCTTATGAGCTACAAGAGTCGCACTTCGACTGTAGCGAAAGGAGGTTAAAGTTTGCGACTGATTTCGCTGAAAAATACCTTCACACACAGAGTTGAGGGGTACTTATTTTTCTGGGTGGTGGTCACTTTTAAGGAATTATGGGTGCCTTGGTTCAGCATGCCATTGCAGAGGCGTTACTTTTCCCATACATCTGGTATGCAAAGTGAATTTTTATACCTAATCCCCAGAAACTCCATGAATTTTCTGCAGCTCAAATATTTGTACTAAAGTCGCTCACACACGCTTAACCAATATCTATGCGCTCAATCTGATTCTCAAACTTTACAACTTTTCTCATTACGGTTTCATAGTGAAAATGAAAGGATAAAATCGGAACAATCGAGCAAGAGTACAAAAAAAAAATCAGCTACCGAAATCGAAATGACTCAGCAGCTGCAGTTATTAGAAAAGTATCAATTTTGCGAAGTCAATAGCAAAAGCGGCAAAAAAGAAACGCTCAGCTCAATCAACCCAAATGAGCTGGGTGGCTTATTGTGGCTTACTTAGAAGCTGACACTAAAAGGCATGTGTAACACATGTATGTTTGTTCGCATCCTGAATATGTACATACCGTTATGTGTACATAAGTAGGTTCTGTGAATATGCAAGTAACGCAGTGAAAGTGACTCAGCTAAAACAACAAAAAAAAGCACAAAAAAAACGAAAATCGAATGTTGGCGCAACGTGTTGCAAAGTAGCAATTTAGATAACCCGAATCGACAAAAGCCTGATACGACAGCGCGAGGACAGGTCCAGGCTACAAACCCATATGCATTTGCGTTTGGCTGCCCATTTGTATGTGTGTATATTAGGGTGGTACTTAAAAATATATGAGCATCATCGAACAGCGCCTCATTTGGCTTAACGTACAAAATAAACTCATGCACAAAAATTACAACATTACAAAAAAAGAAAATGTATGGTTGCTACCAGGGTTTGAAAAAATTGTTGAAAAACTAGCCCCCCATAAAAAATTGAATTGTTGATATATCAAAGACCACCCTTATATATACATATATATACTAGATGTATAAGTAGGCAATGGTCAATGACCAAACAGATTTTAGGCTGAATTCGATGTAGAAAATACTGCAATAAAGAGAACAGCTGAAATACTCCTGCTACATGTGCAGTAATGAGGTTTTACATACATACATACATATGCAAAGATATCTAGTTTTTCCCATTGGGAAAATAGGTAAGCACCTTGCGAGGTAAGCCATGTTTTCTTTCAGTTTTTAGTACCAAAATTGTCATCATGGCCAATGTCATCTACTAGTAAAGGGCAAAATGAACATCTCCGAAGACACATTACGCTGTCAGTTGCAAAATAACGTGCAACCGAAGTTATTTCCAAGCACCGAACTACTCCGAGCGACTGCTCTGCATTACACGTAACTTACTTTGTAAAGCGGCTCAGAAGTATGTCTGATACCAAATGTACATTCTAAATTCCTACTTACATAAGGCGGCCATGCCTTTGTAAAAGTAAGGGACGTTCGGCAGGGAAATGGTAATGACTGCCAGGTGAAGAGTAAGTTGCTAATAAGGTATTATTACGTGCTCCTAATTCCCACTGGGTTTTTATTTATTGTATAAGTATACATATGTATGCATGTATGTATGTATAAAGAACCAAAATGTAATATTTACCAAACATATGTAGTATATCTTGGCAGTAGTTGAGTGTACACAGGTTAACTCACCACGTCAAGAGCTTAGATCGTATACAACTGCTTTACGTTGCTTTACGTTGATTTACGTATGTATTTGCTAAGAAAAATTGTGTCAAGTAATCTTTGCTGGCATTTTTGGGAATTAGTATTTTTTTTTGCATTTCTACTTAGTAGGGACTTTATAAGGGCTTGGGTGGCCTTATTGAGCTTCTAGTATGCTATGTAAAATTCAAATTGAATGTGCCAGCAATACAGGTGAGAGTGGTGTTGCTATGAGGTGTACGTACATATAGACGTATGTCTTCATATATAATATTTTTTTATATTTTTTGGGTGACATTAGCAAAACACCATTTACGTAAACATACATTTGTATGTATGATAGTGTGGTAGTCCAAAAATACATTTTTAAAATGTTAAGCTCTCACCCCCTAGGATTTTTGTAAATGGAAAAGACGAAATCTCGTATTTTTTTTGGTCAAAAAATGATATCTAACTTGTTCGTACAAATGGGATAGTATTCTTAAAATCAATATTTCTCAATGGGAAAACTCTGCTTTTCTTTAGAATACTTCCAGTAAAAATACCCAATTGCTTATTTAACCTTTTTTATATTAAATATTTTTATGGGTCCTCAAAAAAAGCCAAAAAATGCAATGGTGGGACCCATAGAAATATTTAATATAAAAAAGGTTAAACAAGCAATTGGAAATTATTATTGGGAGTCTCTTTAATAGAAACAGAGTCTTCCGATCCAAAAATATTGACTTTCAAGAATTTTATTCAATTTCTTCGAAAAAATGTTTTTTCCTCATATAAAGTACTACATGGAAAACTTCATGGGCTTTGGGGCCGTTCTAAATATATATATATTTTTTTTAAATAAAAAAATCGGGTATTCCTTTTTCCATTTAGAAAAATCCTAGGGGTGAGGGGAGCTTAACATTTTAAACTTTTTTTGAACCACCCTAACGCATGAGCGTAATAGTCTTTATATTTTGTACCGTAAGAAAAATTAAATACATATGACAATATATGCTTAGCAGTAAAAATTAAAAATAGCATCTAAGGCCAGCTCTAAATGCTTTTGCATGAGTCAGGGTTTTTTCGGGAAAAATATTTTCTTAAGACGGACTGAAAACTTTGTCATTTTCTATCGGACAGTGATTGCCACTATATAGACTTTTTTTTTATTATTTGGATGGTACGTTGCGTGTTTTATGATGCTCCTTACCGGCTGACCACGGCTGGGAAGCGAAAGAACATCGCTCACCATTACCATGGAAGATCGAGCGCTCACATTTTTTGAAATATGTAAAATATATACAATAACTTAAATAGGTTTCATCAAGCTCAACAGCCGATAGCATTAGTGCCGTCATCTTTGGGCCCACTTCAATTATCGCAATTAAGTATCAAAAATGTGTTTATAAAAAGCTTTTGAAGTACTACATAAGCATATGTGTGTACATATTTATGTATACTACTGTAAACAGGCTTACTTTTTCTACTTATTTCAGTAAAATTTCAAGCAAATGCCAGTATTAGTTTAAAGCTTTATTCTTATGCAACACTTACATTAATTAAAAACTTAAAGTTTCTACTTTGGAAGTGAAAAGTAATTCTTTTGGAAAATCAAGATGCTGCCAGCAAATAAAAATACCAAATATTTACATTGTACTCAAGTGAAAATGAAGGAAGCAAGGTACTTAGATACATATAACTTAAGGCACTTACATGTGTACCACAAAGTTGTTGAAGTAAAAAATATGTGCATATACGTACATATATACATATAATAAATATACGAAATATACTCAGTACAATATTTTTTGTTTGCCATTCAATAAATTCCTGGAAATAAAGAATTAAAAAAAATCTCTTCTTTTCTCGACGTCAGGCAGCAAATATACATACCTTTACCAAAATTATAAGTACACCACATACTGATACGTTTTAACTATTGTTTTTATTTAATTTTAGTTATTTTTTATAACAGTATAGTTTATTCATTAACCAAAGGCGTTTAAATACAAGCTCTAAACTATGCGCAATATTAATTCGACTTCTTAGCAAAATTGAGTAAGCAGTTTTCTATATCATTAAATTTTAGTACAATAAAGTGTAAGTTTGAAGTAGCTACCAATTATTTTTGATTTTTGGCATTTTTTTTTTTTTTTTGAATATGTAGCTAATTTTTTTGCCGTTGAACATACTTCGCATGGAAGTAAATGCATGACATCGTCAGCAAAAAAAAAAAATTTTCTCAAAAATCAGGTCTGAAACTTGGATTTACGCGGTTTTTGTTAAAGCATAGACCATATTTTTATAAAAAATAGCTAAAATTAAATAACAAAAAATAAACTGTTTAAACTTGCCTGATGAAAGGTTCTCTACCACAGAGTCCTCAACTCTTATAAGGTGGCCTTGTTTTCACCAAACACTATGGATCTTTATTCGGAGGGTCCCCAGGGTCTTCGCTTATTGTATGGTTTGTAATCAGGGTCTTTCCCACTGCGTTATTAATGAGGCTCCCGGATATCTGCCTTTGGAAGTTACAATCGATTAATCGTAGCCTGGTTCATGCAAACAAACACCAACATGAAATGCATTTTACCACTTAAACCCCACATAGCTAAAAAAAACTTAGTTGCTGCCGATGGAGGAGCCGCCAAAATGTAAAAAAAAATACTTCGTATTCCACTGCGACGGGCCAGATTTGCTGGCAAGGCAACAGCTTCAACACCTGTAGCGTTAATTGGCAGAAAATCTACCAGCGTGGCAAGCTCACGTCTAGATAAGTAAGATCAGTCTATGACCTTCAACGGGTTAGAAATTATTCGATGATCAGTTATCGGTTGCCTCTACTGAAAGCATTTAACTAATTCCTAAGGATGAATAAAATTTGGCAGAGTAGAATAAGGACGCTCAGTGTGGAAATTAACTTTTTATTGTGAGGAAATCTAATAACTCGAGAACGAGAACAACTAGCGCATAAAAGTTAACATCATTTTAAAACTTTTGAAATAGAAAATTCAGGAGAAAAAGTCTTGTTGGATAAAAAAATTTCCTTCGAAAATAGGGGATTTAAAATTGTTCCCCTTTTCCGACCTGAAGACAGTTAAAAAACTGTTTAAAAGGTTTTAAATTATGTTCTTGCTATACTTGAATCAAGGCATCTCTTGCTATGGTAGCAAGAACCAAAAACACACATTCTAATTTTTTTTTTAAGCAAAAAAATAAAACATAATTCTTGTTAAAGCCTGAGAAAGAATTTTTTACCAAAAACAGTACGTAACGAATTAAAAAAAGAAAAACCTCTCAAATTTGAAGGTCATTTGAATGGTAAAGTTATTCTTTTTTATCCAAAGGTACTATTTTTCCTCAATTTTCTATCTTAAAATCTTTAAATTACTGTTAAATTTATTTCGCCATTTTTTTTTTCATTTTCGAAACATTGGATTTCGTCACAAAAAGGTTATAAAACGGAGAAAAACGTCGTGCAACTCGTTTCAAAAAATACTGACCAGCAGAAAATCAAATTCTCTTCAACGAAAGTGGCATAAAGTACTATACCAATCATTGAACCAAAACTCAGTGCAAATAAGATGAAAATTCGGTGCTAGGAACGAAAATATGAAACATCTACATACATGCTTCTAAGCAAGCCCAGTGGGAATTAGGAGCACGTAATAATACCTTATTAGCAACTTACTCTTCACCTGGCAGTCATTACCATTTCACTGCCGAACGTCCCTTACTTTTACAAAGGCATGGCCGCCTTATGTAAGTAGGAATTTAGAATGTACATTTGGTATCAGACATACTTCTGAGCCGCTTTACAAAGTAAGTTACGTGTAATGCAGAGCAGTCGCTCGGAGTAGTTCGGTGCTTGGAAATAACTTCGGCTGCACGTTATTTTGCAACTGACAACGTAATGTGTCTNAGCTTTCAAAATCAGTAAATTTTGTATTGGAAATTTTCAGCCAAATCAATTCCTTTGTATTTTCAAATCGAAGTCAAAACAAGTAAGAAAGTCTAAGTTCGGGCAGAGCCGAACATTAAATACCCGGCGCACGTATTAAATATATGTTTTTCGCCTTANTATCTATCTCGATTCGTTTTGGCTGTTACAAACAACCGTTATGTGAACAAAATTAATATACCCTTGTGCACAAGTGCGCTCGGGTATAAAAACTGGCTTAGTTTGTCGATGGTTACGAATTCCCGCAAAATTTTATGTTGGAAAGAACAAAAGAGAGAAAAGTATCAGTAACCACAATAGTTGTTGTAGCGGTGGCGGGTGGGCAATAAAAGAAGCAAACCTAATATCAGAAGCAATAACAGTTTAAGAAATCCGGAAGGAAGTATATGACTGCATGTGCGCAAGGACTTTGCCGAATGTGCTCTATTGCCTGGAAGCGGGCATATCATGCTTATGTATGCCGGGGCGTATGCGTAACTGCCAGCCAAAGTAGAGGCGCTGATAAGTATTCGAGAGTAAAGTTTTCTTATATAGATAGTTAAATGTACATACAAGTACTTACGTGCTTTCAACAAATTTCCTATTCGCAGCTATGCAAAGTTGTGAGCAAACAAAGCATGTATGTATATACATATATATACATGTATACAGTATTGGTCAATATAATAGCACCACCATTTCAAAGTGATATTGTTAGCCACTTATGTTTATTTATTTATTTTTAGGATTTTTTAATTAAAACATACTTCATTCTCTAACAAAACTCATATAAACCCAAGGTCAAAACTTTTTAAAAGACTACAAAATAATCCAACAAATTTTCACCCATATTTCAAACTTTTTTATCAAAAGCGCCAGAATTTTTCTGAGTACACAATTTTAGTCTGATAATTTGTAAGTTTCAAGTGGTTAAAAATTGCCATTGATTTTTTAGAATTTTTTTCGTCGAAGGTGTTGCGGGTGTTCATTCGTTATATGGAAGCAAATGGGTAAAAAAAAATTCTAAAAAATCAACGGTAATTTTTAGCCACTTGATACTTGCATATTATCAGACTAAAATTGAATGGGCTATAAAACTGTGTACTTGGAAAAATTCTAACACTGTCGAGAAAAAAGTTTGAAATTTGGGTGAAAAATTGTTACGTTTGTTTGTAGTCTTCTTACAACTTTTAAACTTGGGTTTATATGAATTTTTTTTGGAGGATGAACTGTATTTTAATTAAAAAATCTTAAAAATCAATAAATAAACACAAGTGGCTAACAATATCACTTTGAAATGGGGGTGCTATAGATAGGTCCAATACTGTAAGTATCTGTATTTGCATGCGAACAAGTGTATTTTACATGCATTATTTTATGTATGAGTGTAGCGTTCTTTGTGCTTGTGTGTGTAGGTGACCACAAAAAGAAATCCCTGTCTTACAAATGTGGTTTTTGTGGATTTTCGTATTTCGGCTGGTGTTTTGCTGTGGTCATGTGTTGTAAGCGCATACAAGCTTAAAGCAAACAAGTAGACAGACAGCTCTACATACATGTGTAGATACATAAGCATTACAATAAAATAGAATATACTTGCATGTGAATACATACGTATGTGTGTAAATACTCGTATAAGAATATCATTTCAGGAGATTTGTTCTTTATTTTCGTTTGGTTATTTTTTTTATACAAAAATTGTGTTGAGAGGAGCAGTTCACTGCAGTCACTGGCCGATATTGGATTTTAAGGGCACATTTGCTCGCTTAAGCACGTACATTTGCTTTACACACTGCACACATGCATACATACATACATATGTACACACACACACACACGCCAATGCCGAATATTTACACAAATACGATTATTATAAGCAAACACAATTGTCTGAAATTTTTGGTATTTATTTTGCTAAATTGGCAAGGTAACAAGAAAATTACAGCTTACTTATGTTGGCTTATCAGAAATTTCACTCCGCCCGCCTTAATGTTTTTGGTTGCCTATTTTTGTGGTTGAGAAAGTAAATTGACATGGAAAATTTTATAGCATTCAACGCCAGAGAAATTGGCTAATAAATGTAAACAGCTGTATTCATTTATTTATTTAATTTTCGGTTGCAGCTTTATTGAAGTATTTAGTATTTTGGGTTTCTTTTTTTTGTGTGGTCATACTTTTTTTACTTTTTATTATTTTCTTTGGCTGTCATTGCTGAAGAAGAAGAAGAACTGAAATTGCTACTTTGAAGCTAACTGATTTTAGTGAGTAAATCTAATAAAAATTAGTGAAAAAGGAGGGCTTTGTATGATTGAATTTTTTTTTTCTTTTCCAATTGGAAAACATATTCGCGATACCCAATCACCATTTTCTCTGCTAAACTTACTTTTCTCTGTTAGCCTTTATCGCAGCTCCTACAAGAACACAGCTTTTCTGTTGGATGAGTGGGAAGGCTAGCATTCATAGTCACCACCTCCTTCGCTCTTTTTCCACTTCATCTCATGCAGCTGGCAATAGTTAGCAATTCCTTTGGTTTGTTCAATTTCCAATTCGAACATAAGCACGTAACATTGTAGAATCTTTTATACGGTTCACAAAGAAAGGAAAGTTTCCTCTAGTAAAAGCCACCCTTGCATGGAGTTCTCATCTATGAGAGAGTTATCTTATATGTGCTGACAAACCTCTTACGTAACGCCGTTGCCAACTCTGGGAACTACGTAACTAGAAAGCTCTTTTCTGTCTTCCGAAAGACTAATTGAAAGATTTGCTAATGAGGAGGTTTTAGCGTTTTTCTGTTTGACCTTTTGCAAGTTTTCAATAGCAAAAATATACTTACTGCTTTTTAAAACAATAAAAACTAAATTTTAAAAAGGAAACTAAATTAAATAAAGTAAGGAGATTAAAAAAAGGAGAAAAAATAAATAAAATAAGTTCCAAAATATTAGATGAAATTTAAAATATATAATATAATCTCATAATTTAAAGAGAATTAAATCAAAACAAAATCTTATTACATTAAACGAGCAATTCTTGTATATATACATATATATATATCCATAGGGTTTTTGGAAACGGCTCTAACGATTTTTATGAGATTTTGTACACAGATAATGTTTTGGATTTTAAGGTTATCTGAATAGGCATTATCTCCGAGAGGACTCGTATAAGGTTGCCACCTATTCGAAATTAGTTACAAATCAATTAAAACATCATAATATGGGTATCAAATGGAAGGTATTTTAAAGATCTCTAATTCAAAAATATTTTTAATAGGGTTGCCACGTATTTTGAAGCGCATATTTATTTAATTTTAAAATATTACTTTTTATGTGTATCAAGAGAAGGTCCTTAAACAATGCTTTTCCTGTATACAAAATCTTATCCCTTTGGATAATAGTGTAAGGTTGCCACTTGTTTTCAATTCTACACAATTTACCTGAAACATCGCAATATGGATATCAAATGAAAGGCATTGTTGAGAACTTTGGTCAGAAAATATTTTCCATTAGGGTTGCCACGCTTCTATGTAATACAAAATTTTATCTTGTTAATTTCAATCAACATTTTTTATGTATACACAGTACATATGCGCTTAAGATATGTACCATTTATTCCCTCCTATTTCGGAATAGGGTTGCCACCTAAATTTTAGAATAAGGAATTTATTTAATAGATATCGAAATATTTTTTTACAGCCATCCAAATCTTGAAAACTTTAAAAAGTATATGCACTCCGGGCAAAGCTCGGTCAACCTGGTACTTATTAATTTAAATAAAACAAAAAAATAAAAACAGAAATTAAAAAGGAAATTAAATTAAGTAGAGAAACGAAAACAAAAAAGAGAATAAATAAATAAAATAAGTTCCAAAATATTAGATGAAATTTGAAATATATAATATAATCTAAAAATTAAAATAGAATTAATTAAAATAAAATTATTATAAATAAAACAAAAATAAAAATAAAAACAAAAATTAAAAAAGGAAATTAAATTAAGTAAAGAAACGAAATTAAAAAAGAGAGAAATAAATAAAATAAGTCCTAAAGTATTGGATGAAATTTAAATATATAATATAATCTAAAAATTAGAATAAAATTAAATTAAAATAAAATTATTATAAATAAAAACAAAATAAATAAATAAAATTAGTTCCTAAAATTTTAAAACAAATATGTATGTATTTCTCTTTTTATAACAATAGAATATAAAAAATTAAAGAATATTAATTTAAAATTTGTTGGAAAAAATCTAATTAGAAAACTAATATTTTTTTAATTAAAGGAAATAAAAATAATACTCTTTTAAACAATAAAATCTAAAATTTAAATGAAATAAGAAAAATATAAAAATAAGAAAATAAAATCAGTTTCTAAGAACTAAATGAAATTAAGTAAAATATATGTATGTATTTTCCTTATAAAACAATAAAGTCCAAAAACTAAAAGAAAATAAATTAAAAAAAAATTAAATAAAGAAAAAAAAATCTGGTGCTCGACGACTTTACCTTTAGCCTCTCGAATGGCGCGGAAGTGCTTTGTCCTCTCAGCCATTGTGATTGTTGGAGCAGCATGAGCAAAATCATATACAAGTGATTTTTTTCAAGTGAGCTTTTCACCACGAAACTTGGCAAGGGAGTTTTGTTTGTAAGGCTTGCGTTCCAGAATAAATAAAGTCTTTGAAACTATCTTAGCCAGAGTTGCCCTGTGAAGGGAGGTTCTGAGGTAGACTAGGGTTCCACAATTATGAAGAGACAATGGTAGTTTTTGAGATTCACTGAAAGAAGAAGAATAGGCAAAACAACATCAGTAAAAGGAGTATGAGAAAGCAGTACTCAAACTCTTGTTCCTTTGAGAAATTAAGAAAAAAAACTCCAAAAAATATTTCAATTACATTTCTTGGTAAAGGTGAAATAGAAATGCAATAGCTCGGAAAATTTTATATTTAATTTTGATTACCTTTTTTGCCACTCAGATATTTATTTTTATTTTTTTACATTTTTCTTTTCTATACAATTTGTCATCTTTTGCTCTTCAGTTATCTGCTTGATCTGCTTTCCTTTAATTGTATTGAAAATCATCTTAAAAACACCATTCATCAATACCACTGCCAAGAAGAACCAATTTCTCCATGCACTGTGTAAACTGATTACACACTCCATTACAAGCATACATATGTATATGTACATACATACGTCTGTTGTACATACACTCATTCACACTCTTTTGCACGTCTGCACTTTCAACTTGTATTCGCATCGCATTTATCTATTTGAATATTGAAATTGAAAAATTATTGCATTTTGTTGCTTCGAGAAATCTATTTTATTTAGTGTTTATTTTTCAAGTTTCTTTGCTTTTGTTTGTTTGCATACAGCTGTCATGAAGTGTAGTGCACTCACTTATGTATATACGTGCATGTATATGTAAGATATGGTTCATACAAATATATATATGTACATTAGACCGTACCGCCTTACAGACAAAAAAAAAATAACCCTGAGTCTAGAGAATTTTTGCAAGGCAATTTTGAAAAAAAATATATATTTTTTTTGCTTGAACCTGGTGTCGCTTTTTGACATTTTTGGCTGACACCTACAGTGGCGGTCAGAAATGGATGAATGGTGTTTAGTTTTTAATATTTACAATGTTTTTGAAGCTATAATTTTTTGATATGTTTTTTTATAAAAATATGGTTCATGCTTTAACAAAAACTATATAAATCACAATTTTAAACTTTATATAGAACTTAGAAAAATCCCAAAAATTTTTATATAAATTTCGAGCTTTTTAACCAGAATTTTCAGAAATTTGTTGGGTATGAAATTAACAAGCTTATAAAATTTTAGTAAAACGAGTACAAGTTTTGAGCGGCTATAGAACGCATTGATTTTTAATCTTTTTTTGCTTACGGCTTTCGTGTTCTTTTTTCATATAAAAAGCGAAATTTAGTAAAACTGGCATTGACTTTTTTATATTTTTTCGCAAACGGTCTTGCACATATTCTTCCATAAGAAATTCATGTTCATATTGAAAAAAGTGCAAAACGCTGTCAATAAAAAAAAAAATTATTAAAAAACTGAGATCTGACAAATATATTGTCGACATTTAGTTCTTTAAGATCGGACTATAAGTGCCGAAGCTATGATGGAAAATCAGGGACCGAACACATTAGTTATTGATAAAAATTGTCATGGAAAAATTTACTATGAAGGAAATGTTCTACAACTAAGTGATACATACCAATCGATTTCTTTTTTCACCCAGATTGAAATTTGAAAATAAATTTTTATTTGCAATTTTTATGCAAAATTAAAAAAAATAACAATTATTTTTGATTTTTATATTATAAGTCCGAAATTACAATTATATTTGATTTTTATATTATATGACTTAGATAACAGTTATTGAAGACTTATTCGTAAAAGTCATCAATAAAAATCAGTCAGTGACTTTTACTTTTAAAAGTCATCAGTATAAATCAGTCACCGACTTTTATTTTTTAAATCATTCGTATAAATGAAATTAACATTTTTCGCAGTTAAGAAGGTGTTGGGAAATAAAAGTTTACTACGACTAATACAAATAACTTTTATAAGTATGATTTAAAAAATAAAGGTCAGTAACTGATTTTTATTTGTTACTTTTATAAATAAAAGTCTTCGATAACTGTTATCTATGACATACATTTTAGAAATCAAAAATAACTGTTATTTGCAGAATATTTAGATAAAAGTAAAAAAATAATTGTTATTTGGGATTTATAAAACAAAAGTCAGAAATAACTGTTATTTAAGGAGTAATTAAATAAAAGTCAAACAAGTAAAAAAGTCTAAGTTCGGGCGGAGCCGAATATTAAATACCCGGCGCAAGTATTAAATATATGTTTTTTCACCTTTCCGAAACCTACCGCTAGATGATAAGGCGGGGTGTATCATTTTTAAGTAAATTAGCGTCCTTAAATTTCGAAATATTGAAGTTTCAAGCATTTCTGAAATTTACCGTTATATGAAAAGCTGCCGTAATTTTAGTCCGATTTCAATAACAATAATGTTTTGCTTTTATGTAGCAAGCACAATACAAATACCGAGTTTGGTACAAATTGGTAGAACGGTTACCGATATACATATATGTGATCATAAGTGAGCGGTGCCACACCCATTTTCCAAAATTTTACCATAAACGTATTTCTTGGTAAAGAATTGTTGCAAGCATCAATTTTGAATAAATTAGCTTCAATATTTACTGATTTATCGAAGATTTTGTATTTCTCTAAATTACCGTTATATGGGATGTGGGCGTGGTTATTGTCCGATTTTAAAAAGTTTCGGCGGTTTTTTATGCTGTACGAAGGCCAACAACTGTGCCAAGTTTGGAAGAAATTGGTGCAGCGGTTACCAAGATATACACATGTAACCATAAGTGGGCGTGGCTACGCCCATTTTCCAAAAATTTATAATATTCTTATTTTTCGTCTAAAAATTATTGTAAATATCAATTTTGAGTGAATTATCTTCAGTAGTTACTAAAATATCGCAGTTTTCGTATTTCTGGAAATTACCGTTATATGGGAAGTGGGCGTGGTTAAAGTCCGATTTCGCCCATTTTCAATACCAACCTACCTTGGATTAAGGGAAACCTACATACCAAATTTCGTTGAGATATCTCAATTTTTGCTCGAGTTATCGTGTACACGGACAGACGGACAGACGGACAGACGGACAGACGGACGGACGGACGGACAGACAGACATGGCTTAATCGATTTCTTTTTTCATCCTGATCATTTATGTATACATTTGTCTATATCTATCTCGATTCGTTTTGGCTGTTACAAACAACCGTTATGTGAACAAAATTAATATACCCTTGTGCACAAGTGCGCTCGGGTATAAAAATAATTGTTAAAGAGCGATTTTTTAAATAAAGGTTGTATTTGTTACCCTCCCTGTGGAAAATAGAATAGGGGACGCCACTTTGTTCGGCAAAGCAAATTGTTTTACGCTAAAGGTTTTTTTCTTAACAGTGGTCGCCTCTCGGCAGGCAATGGCAAACCTCGGAGTGTATATCTGCCATGAAAAGCAGCTTCTCATAATACAATCTCCTTTCGGAGTAGGCTTGAAACTCTAGGTCTCTCCCCTTTGTGGAACAACATCAAGGCGCACGCCACAAGTCGGAGGAGAAGCTCGGCCAAACACTAACAAATGTGTAAGCGCCAATCTATTATTATACAATTTTTTTTCGGTACGGTCTAATGTACATACTTGCCCATGTGAATGCCATTGTGAGATACCTTTACATATGTCGAACGATTTCTATGCTCGCATAAATAGTGGCAGACTGCTCTTCATTCCATTCAATTGCCAGTTCATTGAAACCAAATGAGAGTAAAAAAATTGATACGTCCAAGATTTGCATGCATGTGTGTGTATGTGTTGAAGTACATATGTAAAACAGTCATAGACTACGAGGTGGCTGTGCGCCCGTAAGTAGGCACCCAGCAACAGAGGTGCAGCAGACAACATGATTGCTTTATTGTATGCATTTGTGAAGAGTTTATTTGTACGTGCATATATAGTATATGTAAATATACACATAACTAGACAAATAGAAGTGAAACAAACTACGAATATCAAAAATTAAAATAAAATTAATAAGAGNATAATGTTTTGCTTTTATGTAGCAAGCACAATACAAATACCGAGTTTGGTACAAATTGGTAGAACGGTTACCGATATACATATATGTGATCATAAGTGGGCGGTGCCACGCCCATTTTCCAAAATTTTACCATAAACGTATTTCTTGGTAAAGAATTGTTGCAAGNTCTATCTCGATTCGTTTTGGCTGTTACAAACAACCGTTATGTGAACAAAATTAATATACCCTTGTGCACAAGTGCGCTCGGGTATAAAAATAATTGTTAAAGAGCGATTTTTTAAATAAAGGTTGTATTTGTTACCCTCCCTGTGGAAAATAGAATAGGGGACGCCACTTTGTTCGGCAAAGCAAATTGTTTTACGCTAAAGGTTTTTTTCTTAACAGTGGTCGCCTCTCGGCAGGCAATGGCAAACCTCGGAGTGTATATCTGCCATGAAAAGCAGCTTCTCATAATACAATCTCCTTTCGGAGTAGGCTTGAAACTCTAGGTCTCTCCCCTTTGTGGAACAACATCAAGGCGCACGCCACAAGTCGGAGGAGAAGCTCGGCCAAACACTAACAAATGTGTAAGCGCCAATCTATTATTATACAATTTTTTTTCGGTACGGTCTAATGTACATACTTGCCCATGTGAATGCCATTGTGAGATACCTTTACATATGTCGAACGATTTCTATGCTCGCATAAATAGTGGCAGACTGCTCTTCATTCCATTCAATTGCCAGTTCATTGAAACCAAATGAGAGTAAAAAAATTGATACGTCCAAGATTTGCATGCATGTGTGTGTATGTGTTGAAGTACATATGTAAAACAGTCATAGACTACGAGGTGGCTGTGCGCCCGTAAGTAGGCACCCAGCAACAGAGGTGCAGCAGACAACATGATTGCTTTATTGTATGCATTTGTGAAGAGTTTATTTGTACGTGCATATATAGTATATGTAAATATACACATAACTAGACAAATAGAAGTGAAACAAACTACGAATATCAAAAATTAAAATAAAATTAATAAGAGAGTTATTAAAGAGAGAAAGAGTATTTTAGGAAGCTTGCGTGCATGTTTTATTTTTGTGTTTGTAGATTTTCGTTAAAAAAAATTAAGCTGTTTTGTTAACAATTTAATACCTCTTTAGCATTTGCACCTGCAGACTTATTGAATAGCACAAAGTAAACAGATTATAATTGGAAACTGAAAACGAATTTTAACGAAGATTATGACAAAGCATTATTAAAATGAGAGCTATTGATGTATCGATGACTGTGTTGATAACGACATACAAGTAGTTAGTTTATTATAGGCAATATATGTACATAGACAGCAAAAACATATAGATAGAAATATTGATATCGAAAATCGATTACGACTACGATAACTATTTCTTTAATAATTAGTTTACCAAATAACGAAAAATTTATCGATTATAGTGATAATATTGACTGTAGCGATGACCAACCGATATAAAATGCATATCGATAATCACTTAGATTTCGATAACAACGTTTTTTATTTTTTTGATAACCAAATTTCGATTACCGTTGATTACCAAGACCATATTGATAATAACAGTAAGGATAACGTTAATGATTGTGGTCTCGATAACGATATCATGAAGAAAGGTAGTTTGCATTACACTGTTTAATGTAAAAACAACCATATGCATCTTTATATATTTTTTAGCAAGCATGGAACTGTTTTTAGTACAAACACACAAATACTACTTATTTATCTGCATATGTATATATTTATTTTTGATGTACATAAGTGCATATTTGCATGCTTGTATTTGTTTGACAACTTTTGAATGTTATATTTATTTTAGTTTCGGTAAATATTTCGACTACGTGGCGGTAGACCGGCTAAACTTTTTCATCCAACAAATAAATGTGCAAATATTCATTCATGGAAATGTTTATGTGGGATGTGTATATTATGTACATATGTATGCATATCCAGTGAGTTAAAGCTACTAGCACTGTAAGCCGAATCAAAAAAGGGTGTGAAACTATTTTTGGAGAGCGTCTGACGGTCTGTTTAAGAATAACCTTTCCATTCACAGTTAGGCGGTGTTCATTTAGGCTCTTCTTTTATGAAAAGCCTTCTTTCAGCACTATAGTAGACTGATATAGAGTCCTAAATGGTCTTGCCGATGGTCAAAATATTTAATACATCCCTATTGGGGCCAAAAATCTAAGACCCAAGAGAATAAAGAAAGAGCAGACGACATATTTTTTGTTAAGGTAAGCCTTCATTTTGACTTATCTCACATGGTGGATGCTCCAATCCCCACCGAGGTGAGGATCAGCAACGTGTTGCGCATGCTGTATATGAGCTTAATGGAACCAGCCAGCTTTATCTAGCTATCTAAACTAGGTCCATGTATGTACATGCAACATCAACGAACAGAGAGGCCTCATACTCTCTGCGTATAAAATCAATCTGGGCTTTCAAAAGGTTCTTCTGCAGGATATGTTTTGCTCGTTGCTGATATACTTCCTAAGCTTTTGGCAAGCTTTTATTTGAATCATCCGTTTCAAAGCTTTCAGGTTATATTTAACCACCTGCTGTATAAATATCGTATTTATTATCCGTTTTGACTCATTTTCGAAACATATATTGAACACATAAGATGAAACCCTTTTTCTGAAAATTGACCTGCTGGATTGCGCTGGAATCGGGATACTTTCCAAACTCGTATTTATTGCAATTAAAGTTAAAATTTTTTTAAGCCTTGATTAAGGTTTTTAATTTTTACCATAATTGAATTTGCAGAACCCTTTATCTTGTAATATGTCAGCATTACTTATATATATTTGCCTTGGTAGAAGCATATTTAAGTATGTATTCCACATTTTTTCATTCAGTGGTTTTGCTTAATTCTTTGCGTTTTTACAACTTTCCACAAATGCAAACAAGTATCGGACAAACAAAAATACATGCCTGGGCAGGTAAACAAGCTTTAAATACATATTTGCTTGTGTACTAAAAACTTGTGTATTTATTAAACTTGCCTGATTGTAGTGAATACTTAAACTAGTATGCATATACATTAGGGCGGGTCAAATGTTTTTTCTACTTTGTTTCGGCGACTGATGTATTCTAATGGCAATTCTGAACAAAAAAGTCCATGGAAACATAGCTCTAAAATGGATTTCGGGCCTCTAAATTTTAAATTTTATTTTTAATACATAAACAATTTCATTTTTTAACCGACTTCAATTAAATTTAATTGATGAGATAAATAACATACTATTACAAGTATCAAACTAAAGTAGATTAATTCCCAAAACATTTTTGAACAGGGTTGCCACCTGTCTAAAAATTTAATTAAATTTAATTAATAAGGAAAGTGAAATGTTCTATATGGGTGTCAAAATAAAGTGGTTTAGAAAGCATTATTTCGAAAATATTAATAAAGAGGGTTGCCACCTATTTGAAAAATTTAATTCAATTCATTTGGTGAGATAAATGAAATATTATAATATGGATGCAAAACTAAAGTGGGTAAAGAAAGTTTAATTTCTAAATATTTTTTGTAGAGGTTTGTCATATGTTTTAAAACTTTAATTCAAATAAGGACCGTTTTCTCAAGTAGCGTTTAAAAATTATCTGCCCTTTAAACACAAATTTTGTTCTGAAAAAAATGTGATGAGTTTAATGCAATATTACAATTTTGGTATTAAACGAAAGGTATTAGAAAAATCTTTGATTTAAAAACATTTTTCTATAGTGTTGTCACCAATGTAAAAAGTTAAGACAAACAATTTTAAATTAAATTAAATATTATTAGGACATGGGTACCAAAGGAAATCAGCACAAAAAAATCTAACAAAAACGGCTTTAACATCAGCCGTAACAATATTGTTAAAATTTTTGTTAGCCTGTTTTATATCATTACTAGCAGACCCGGCGAACTTCGTCCCGCCCAAAATTTATTTTTTTATTCCAACATTTGGTACGATGTTTTCACCACAATTCACTTTAGGTTTTGTGGTCGTCAGAAAGCATATCCTTCATTGCCGTCTTAAATAACCTAGCGAAAGCGTTATTCCCGTGAAGAAGTTCTTGCGGCAACAATGATCCGGTTCGATGGTGAATACAGGGACCTACTAAAAAAATTTCATTAAAATCATTTCGGTCGTTTAGGAGGAGTTCACTCGCAAACACACGTACCGAAGAATTATATACATATGTATTTACGGATAGGTAAACGTTTCAATATGTTTGGAANCTCTTAAACTTTTTTTGCAAGCATACAAGCCTTAACTTTTGTGTACCCCTGCAATTTAAATATCTATACAGCCTTTTTCACTCTGCACTGGCAAAAAATAGTAAACAATAGGTTAATGGGCCTCATGCATAAAAAGTGAGCTTAAGCTCCGACTCGTTTTTCAGTACAAATTCTTGAGCTTGAGCTCACCCTTTCAGTGCAAAAATTGAGTCTGAGCTTAAGCTCACTTTTTATGCATAAGGCCCAATATGTTAATTGGACTCAAGGATATTTTGCAACGTTGAGCATTAATTACATCGTCACACGCGCTTGTTACTCTCTATTTCCAAGAGCCTTTTCAGCAGCCAGCTGTGCCAGTAATGCAGTTAGCGCATTGGATGAAGAAATTAAAAATAAGTTGCAAGCGAAAACGAAAAAACAGAATCACCGTGGTGAGTCGGCTAATTCACTTAGCGCTTCGCTAACAATATTGCCACACTGCTTCGGGCCCCACTGCACCTGTGCCCTATCTACATCGCAGAGCTTCGCCTGTACATCTGTCAGCTGCTGGCTTTAGCCATTCACGCGCTCAAGTCTATTTAAAAAAACTGCACTCCTGCCATTCTGCGCTGGTTCTCGCTGTACCCAAGTACGCTGCAGCTGCATTCTGCCAGCTTCTTGTATTTTGTCAACCGTACTTTAGTGGGCGGTTAAGGTGCTTGGAGTAAATAGTCGCCCTTTATAGTATGTAGTCTGTGTGGGTGTGTGCTTGTTTCGTAGTTAGTTAGCTTAGGTTACAACAGCCAAGATGCTAACAATAAATTAGCATAAAATTAAATTAAAACAACATAAAAAAATACATTACAAAATTATGTTGGCGGGAAGGAAATACGCGCAAATATTTCTTGGTACATCCTTGTGCGGGAAATATGTGGGTTGTGCAATTTAAATGTATGTAGTTACATACATATTTATCTATGAAAGTAGGTAGATTTTAATTCAAAAATGCTCACAAGCATAGTAGATATTCGTTGGTCGAAAATACAGTGAGTACAATAATTATGTATAACAACAATGTGTACCAACAGCGTAGGATGGTAT
Source organism: Rhagoletis zephyria (assembly GCF_001687245.7). NCBI lineage: Eukaryota > Metazoa > Arthropoda > Insecta > Diptera > Tephritidae > Rhagoletis > Rhagoletis zephyria. The sequence continues at coordinate 184,590 of NW_016157226.1, read as the reverse complement.
TTCGAAGTTGCTGTCTCAGCATTGGAAGGCTAGGCGCTTATGCAAAGAGCAACCACAATTCTTTCTATCACCAGAGGTTTCTGAAGCTCATAAGGCGTTTGAAGCCTGCCCTACTTCAGGTTCTTTATTGCGCAACTAGATCTGAAACAGCCCTTAGTAGAGGACCCCTCCAGACGTTCAGGGGTCAGCTTCATTGCGCAGCCTGCATCCAGCAACTAAACTGACTTGACTTGACGTGCTGTAGCAGGTAACTAGTGCAAGTCATAGTCGTAGCCTTATAGTTCTTTTCCATCACGTCCCAACTGCAGTTTACGCCTATTGGAAGAGGAGAAGGGGCAATTGCTCTTATTAAGTACAAGCAAAAGAAAATAAAAAAGCAAAAAGTAAGAAATAAACCATGTCAAAATTCTTGGAACTTTTCTGAGCTCTTAACCGCAGTTATGCTATTGGTGGAAATAAGCTATTAGTCTTATTCTGGGACTCTGAACCAGTAGCTCTTGTTACAATTTAACATAACGGGTGATTTTTTTGAGGTTAGGATTTTCATGCATTAGTATTTGACAGATCACGTGGGATTTCAGACATGGTGTCAAAGAGAAAGATGCTCAGTATGCTTTGACATTTCNGTTATTAAGGACTGCTTTCTCAATTAGAATTTAGAGTTTCTCTGCCCTTTAATGACAAAATTTTCAAAGCAAAATTTCTGCTTAAAGCGCAGATAAATTTTAAAATCTACTTGAGGAAACAGCCCTAAGAATTGTTGAAAATATATTCGCTAGATTACTTGATTTCTGATGACTATCGCTGTCAGTATAGGCATCGTAATTTTTTTGGGTATCGGTACTATTTATTGTTGTCGGTGTTGTCAGTGAATTCGATACATATTAACGGTATTGCCATAGTTATTGTTATTGTTATCGAAATCGATATTGTTAAATATAGAACTCGTTAGAAATATGGTTAACGTCAATATTGCGGGTATTGTCTTCCTATCGAAATCAATATCTACATTTATATGTATGTCTAGAGCTTGTGTTCTCGTTATCGGTAACATTAGATATACGTAAAGGTCGTTGTGTTATTGTTGTTATCGCCAAAGAGTACTCGTTGTTTGATTTTTATTGTTATCTGAATAGAAAATATACATTTTTGGATAAATTTATCGTCTAAACTATACTTGCGATTTGCGGAGCACCTTACCACGATTTTTTTTTAATTAGGTAGAATTTTGTAAATTAAACAAACATTTTTTTTTGTATAAATAAAGCTCACACTAACAAAAAATATACAAATAAAACTTTTGTACAAAATTTATTAAAATTCATAAAATTTCAAACTTTTTAATAAAAATGTTTAGGGAATTTTCGGGTATGCAGTTTAATAGCCAATTTAATTCTAGTGCAATAAAGTGCAAGTTTTAAGTAGCTTAAGATTCTGTTTGATTTTTGATAATTTTTTCCATAAGATGTTGCATATTTTTTTCATACAAAATAATACGAGCATGCGTTACACGGAAAAACCGAACTATGTAGACTATACATACTATAATAAAACTTCATGTTCGAAATTTTTCTAAAAATTTGTTTAAAAAGTTGAAATTTTGTTGAATTTTTCTAAATTTTGTACCAAGTTTGCAACAGTGTGAACTATATTACAAACTTCTACCTATTTTTTTTTTTTTAAGGCGTGGTAAGGTTTCCGTTGCCACAAATGCACCATGCGTGGTAAGTAATATGCACTCTTAAAACAAATTTTTTCGATTGCTCTACAAAATATTTTGACATACTGTACACAGGCAACAACCACCTTTTGCCAGCTGTGCGTTGCATAATAAACCAACTAGTCAGCAAGTTATAACCGTAATTTGCAAAAATATTTACCAGTCGCTGGTGAAAGAAGCTAAGTTTCAGTAGAATTGCTAAAAGTCAAAGTAAAGCAGGGAGGAGCAAAAGAAAAGGCAATAAAAAGAGGATGCAAATATACGCAACGGATGGGCGCTGCAAGCAAAAGGCGAAGTTAGTTGCCGCTGTACTAAACACTACGCCCCCCGACTTTTTGCTACCAGTGTTCTGTGTAAATTTGTATAAACGTGTGTGTGTGCGTGAACGTGGTCTGCCACAGGAATAAGTACATGGCAAATATATTGTATACCTCGCAAAGCGACAATAAACAGAACAATAAATAATAACCAGAAAAAATGCAGCTATGCATAAAAAGCTACCTAGATATGAGCAGCTATTATTTTGAGTTCTTCTTTTGACTTTTAGTAGCTACAGAGCGGATGGGCGCTGTGCTTATGAGCTGACATATTTATACGTAGGTAGCTACATTATTTGCAGCACCGCCAATCGTTTATTTTAGTTAGCTATTATATTTTCCGAATGTGGGGTAATATTTATAAAAAAAAAAAACTGCAGCAGCTTGCTTGAATATGCAAAATAAAAATACCATAACGCTCTCCCTCCGTGCTACGAAATAAAAAGAAAATCTGCAGCAGCGCGCGAACAATGATAACTCTTTACTTGCGCGTAGCTGCCTCCGTTTCCATGCACTTTTTTATACTTTACTAACACATATTCACATATGTGCACATCTGCTCTTCCGCAACGCGGATATGTGCAGTGTTTTCAATAGTTTTTCACCTACTATGGCTGTGTATGTTTCTACTCGAAGATTTCGCCCTCTCTATTGCATTTGTAGAAATGTTTTTCTTTTTGAGTTTCTCAAGAAAAATTTTTCTTATGTACTTAATAAATTTTGCATTTTTTCTATAACTCGCAGAACTTCCATTGGTGTTTTCATGCTTGTTCATCTACTGCTACTTTTAGTATACAGCGTTTAGTTTCCTCTTCGCCTTAGCCAACTGTCTGAGTGTTTTCTTGGTGACTTTATTTATGAGTATGTGGAGTAAACTTTTTTAAGTTCTTCTCAAATTTATAATGTTGGTTGCATGTTCCCTCATATGAAAAATTATAGGATACTATATGAAGGTAAATGGTAGAAGAAAGTATGGTGTGATTGGATTTAGGTGGCGAAAAAAACGTTTAGTAAACCAGGTATATGTTCATTGTGCGCATTTTTATCTTTATGTCGACTGCGTTTTCTTGAAAAGAGTGTGCAGATTCCATTGCTTACCTGTAGCCTGCACTAGCACCCATGGCGATGTAACCTATAGTAGATATACATATCTGCTACGTTTGCTTGTATGTGTCTTCTTAGCGTTGTATGCCTAATAGCCGCTAGACCTTCGCATTCACAAAGGCTAACCAGTTACGGACTACATACCGCCAGAATAGGAATGCTATTGTCCTCTCAAGACCTTCTCTTATATAGCTCCGGTTTATTTTTCTTCTTCTTCCTGTTTCGTGCTGCCACCGCCTAAGCGACTCTGGCCGAATCAAATAAAGTAAGTAATTCGTTTCTTTTCTGTGCCAGTTACAAATCCCATGTGAAGACAAGTCCTTCTCCCTTGATCAGAATCGCGAACGCGTTGTATATTTTTAGAGCTGGCGTGTTTCTGACCATTCGTATGACCACTTGCTTGCGATGCTGCTGTATTTTAATCCGCTGCTCTATGTCTATTATCGTTGTAGAGTTCATACAGATCCTCGATTCATCGTCTGCGTTATTGGCGGTCACCAACGGAAAGGCCCGTAAGTCTCCACAGAATCTTTCTTTCGAATACTTCAAGAGCCGCCTCATTAGATGTTTTCATTGTCCATGCCTTCAGACCATACACAAGAACTTGCATGATCAGTGACTTACAGTTACTTATTTTTTTTATTTTCTAAATTTTATTAAATATATGCCAGGTTTCCAAAATTTTATAAAAGTGAGTAAAAATTGTCTTATTTCAAAAGGGTTCTCCCTTTTATCCCTAATTATCTCTTCGTCTTATATCAAGGTATCGGTATTTTAGTATAAATCGATAAGTGCGTGATGCCGGTGAGCAAATATCTTTTTTTGCACAAATGTCAATTACGAGGTTTTGCTGAACCACGATACGCGATTTTGTACCTTAAACGATGATATATATTTTTATAATTTAATTAAATTTCTGGAAACATATTTTATTTTAAGATTTTAAGACTTTATTCAACAATTTTATTGAGTTTGAGGTCGTTTCTAATGAAAAAATGGTGTGGAAAAAGCAACAATAATTTACACATGATTGAAGTTATAGCTGCTATTTCGGAGATCACCACATCTCCTCATCAGAATTCTTTAAACGCGGTCACTGGGATATTAATCAGCGACCTCGGATTACAAAGTAAGTGATCTGCCCTCTGAGCTTAGTTTGCCAGGGACTCTGTTGTTGCTTATCCCAGTTTTTCATATGTCAACCCAACTCAAGCTCGATAAAATGGTTTATAGAGATCATAAATAACTAAATAAAAAAATATATTTTTTTGATTTCATTAAATTTTTAGAAAATTATTTTATTTATTTTTCTTTTTTAATTTAAATTTGTTGAATTTTTTCTTTTTGGTTTTAGATTTTATTTTTTGTAAAGAAATATGTGCATATATTTTTTCATTTAATTTGTATTTTTTTTTAATTAAATTTCCTTTTCGTTATTAGTTCTTATTGTTTTTTTAATATAATTGATTTTTTAAGAACCCATTGCTAAAAGGCCAACAGAAAAACGCTAAGATCTCCTCGTTCGCAGATCTTTCAATTCGTCTTTCGAAAGGCAGAAAAGAGCTTTCAGAATAGTTGCCAGAGTTGACAATTGTCTTACGAAAGACTTATGTCTTTGACTGCGGTGAGTTTAAAGTCGGTTGCCAGAATTGGCCTGATTAATTAAAGTCCTTATACCAGACAAGTTTTAAATTTCAAACTCGCTGCAATTGTTGGTATCACACCATCAGGTTCGAGAGGTATAGCAATCTCGAATGGGATTACATTGCATTTGCATTTGCTTCCTATTTTCTACAACGGCATTTTTCAGCTATGTATTTTCATTCCATGGTAAATCAAAAAAAAATTTTAAACTTCTACTTGTACTGGTTTATGTGGCTATTTTACGATACCATTTCATTTCCAAGCATAGCTCTTTGAGTATGCGAAAATAGTTGTATGTGATAAATTGCCATTTGCGCTCTTGAATGTCTATTTTTTTGCCGATATCAGTACATATGTAGTACATATTTTCGTGACACGATTTTTTTCCCATATATGTATGTATAACTATTTGTGTGTGCACCCGAATTTATTTCGCTATAACCCCATAAATATTACCCCTATTTGGAGGTTACCGCACCTCTAACTATGTATGTACATACGACAGCCGTCAACGCGCACTTTTCGCACCTTCCTTACCGTCCTTATCATTCTCCGACACACACACACACACGTACCCAGCATCAAAATATTATTGGCGATATGCTATCGCTTTCCTGTCATTTGCACTTTGAGCAATGACATTCTGCAATTTCGAGGCGTGCACGTTGACGTGTTTCGCCCCCAAAAAATGTTAGCACATCGTTTCACCATATAAACATGAGAAATACGCTTCTTTCTCTACCGCGCCCACCTCACTTTAACCACCGTCGCAGCTCCTCATTGGCATGGCAATTTTTGTGCTGATATATAGCATCGCGTATTCGTAATAAAATCTGTCAATCAAATTGTTGCCATAAAAATGTAGTCAAAAGTTAAAAAACGTGGCAACTATACATGCACCGATGTCAAGAAATGGTAAATGGAAATAAAAAAAAGCACGAAAATGTCGAAAACAGTCAAGGCAGCAACTCATCAAATAAACGAGCGTAACGAAAATGTGTCGAATATCTCATGAAAAAGTGTCACTGCGTGGTTGAGTGTAGTGGCAAGTTGATGGTTAGGAGTGGGTGAGGGGGCGCATGGTTTAGCGGAGATAGCGCACAAGGAGGACGGGGATCACGTAAAATATGAAAATGCTGCAATATTTAGGGTGACCCATACATAGCTCTGATATGAGGACTTGCAAAGCTGCTGAACCCTGAAGCGTTAAATGAGGGGTGCTCCAGGCAGTTGAAAGTGGATTTATCTATGTGATTTTCATGTTCACAAGCGACAATAAGCTTATGCGACTAAAATATCTACATATGCCACTATTGTAAACATATACGAAAGAGAAATGCTAAAAAAAATCAGGTGCAAAAATTGACAATATACTCGGCAAAAATGTTGCAATGTTTGCTGTAAATGAAATCCGGTCACTTTTTTCACACATCATCATCGCCAGCAGCAGCATCACAGCGAAGCGTTTTGGTCAATATGCGCAAGCGCATTTATACTCACACGCATACTAAAAAAAAATATGTGTGTTTATCGATGTTAGTTTGCCGTGCCCTTTTATTTTTATGCGCTGCTCAGCAAAGTGGCGCTGTTTTACTTTAGTTTTAATAGGGCGGAAACGAGAGTTCGGCAGACGGGAAGTCGATGAATTAATTTGCACAAAGCAATCCAATCATTGGAATATGTGTATCTCGTTTACGTACATAAAAGTTCATAAATGCGTATGTACATATTTATTCGTGAAGGCACTGCTGATTGGCGAGCTATGGATCTGAGCGCATTCGGCATTTTATGAAAATAAATTTCACTTCCGAAGTCTTAATTTTTCTGACAACTTTTGTATGCGTAGTGCAGTCAAAGTTTTGAGCCGCAGCCCCACGCACAGCCTGAATTTCGATTTTAGTTTCATTTGCGATTTCAGTATTTATCAGTAACAGTCTTATTTTCGCTTTCTGTCGCTACTTTAGATTCAGTCTCAATATTTTGTACTCTTTTTAAGTCTTAGTTTAAGTCCCAGAAGAAAATATATAAGCGTCAGCATTAGTTTCAGCCCCAGGCCTAGCCTAAGCTCCAATCTCACCCGCAATCTCAATCACAGGCGAAGGCGAAGGCCGCTTGATTGATTGCTGGTTTAAGTTCTATGCAAGTAGGTTTCAAAATCAATTCCAGTCTTACTTCAAGTCTCTGTCACCAGTCTCAATTCGAGCCTGGTTATTATTCTAAGCCCTAATCTCATTTTCAGTCTCAGTCTATTTGAGCTTCTGTTTGAGTGTCTAAGTTTAAGTCTCAGTCCTCACTCTAGACTTCGGTTTCAGAAACTCATCAGTTGCTACAGTCTCGGTTTAAGCCTTATTTTCAGTTCTCGATAAGTCACTACTTTTCCTTAAAAATGCCTGCAGTTGCTAACTTTACTTTCACCCCAATTTTAATTCTTAGTTTATGTCTCACTAACAGTCTTATTTACTCCTGGTTTCATCCTTATTCACATCTGTAATTTTTGTTTCTGAAAGTTAGGCGACTTTCGGAAGATTTGAAGACCAGGACGAGTTTCTAAAAGAACAAACAGGGTGATCTAGTGTCCGCTATCCAGAGCGTGCTTAAATTATGAGGAATATTGTGAATGATAATAGCACTGAAACCAGCATAGGAGATATGAACTGGCACGTATAGAAATTTCGCAGCTGAAAAACAAAGCTAAGGGAGCTCACAGCCTGCAAGCTGAGCTATTCAAATGCGTCGCACGAACGACCGCCGACTAGAATTTAAGTGTACTCTGCCCAATGTACCATATGCGCCAACTACCGCGTCGTCAGCCTTCTCAATATCGCGTATAATATCTTATCGAGCGTATTCTGTGAAAGGCTGAAGTCCACCGTCAACGAATTGGTTGGGCCTTATACGTTTGGCTTTAAAATTAGTAAGTTGACCATAGACCTGGTAATCATCATAGGCCAGATCTGGGAATAGACCAGCGAAACCATCTATTTATCATTTTTATAGCCGTTTTCGACAGCAAGAAAGGAAGCCTATTATACGCCGCTGTGTTCGAACTTTGTTGAGTTGAGAAGAGCTTTTCCAAGCTGCTTGATGCCCAACGATTCAGACAGGGTGACTCCGTGCAGAACTAGACCGTCTATCTGTAACAAAAAACCAAAATCTATTCTGCCTTTTACCTGAAATCATTCAACCCGGAACCCGCTGGTGATGGCAGAGGAAGAGGCAGGCCTCCTCTGCGATGGAAAGACTAGGTGGAGAAGGACGTGACTTCACTATTAATTTCCATTTAGCGGCAGTTGGAACATAAGAGAAGCGATTGGCGTGCTTTATTGAGCTCGGAAAAAATCGTGTAAGTGGTTGCAGCGCCAAACAAGAAGAAAAGGCCTTAGGGCTGGTTTCTCCAACTCAACTTAACTTAGTTTAGCCAATTTTTTAGACTTAGTCAAGAATAAGCAGTGTAAAAACTAGGCTAACTTTTGACTTAAGTCCAAAAAATGGCTAAACTAAGTTAAGTTGAGTTGGAGAAACCAGCCCATAGTCTCACTCAAGTTAAGTCTTCTAGTCGGACTAAAGTCACAGTCTTACGTTCACTTGCAGTTTGTATGCGCTTCAATCGCTCTCTCAGTCTCGTAGTTTTAGTTTTAGTGTTTTTCTGTTTTCCCGCTGCCTTTGTCTCTAAATTGTTCTCAGTTCTTAGCTTTACATCGACTGCCGTATCTGGTCCTGAGTCAGGCTCTGTCCCTGTTGCGATCGCGGTTAATTTTAAGGCTTGAATGTGGATTAAGAACGAGTTTAAATATTCGATTGACATTTTAAATTCAAGCTACATTTCAAGTTTAAGTTGATATTGAGATAGAGCTTGAAGTTGACGTTTAGTTGACGTTGAGATTGATAGTGAGGATTGAGGTTTTTGGTAGCGGGTATGGTTAGGTTTGAGGTTGCGTTTAAGATTGGAGAAGAGGATGAGATAGGAGTTTTAGGTTGAGGTCGGTTGAAATTTGAGAATATGTTTAAAGTTGAGGTAGGGTTAAGGGTGAAGTTGAGATTGAGCGTAATATTGGGGTTGCGTTGAGGTTGGGTTAAGTTTAGATAGGTTTTTGTTTCGGACTAATATAAGGAAATCTGTTGATTAATTAGAGTTAATATTAAATATTAGCTACAAGTCGAATCTAAATAAAAGTACAGCGTTAAAACTGCCAGAAACGATTAAAACTTAATGATAACAAAAACTTTGTTAGAATCTAAAAGCTGGCCATTGAATTTTTGCTTTTCTTTGAACTCAATTTAGTGCTCCCACAGGCCACACCTGCGGCTTTAGAATCAGCATAGCAAAAAAAACACATACATAAGTAACCATTCAAATGAGTCGTTTGGATTTTAAGAAATCGTGCCTTTCATTAGTATTAAATTTGGCGCAGCCCTTGCGAAACAATTTCCGAATAGTACACGTGGCTTCCTTTTATTTATTTTTCACGTTCTTCGGGTGCTCATCACACTGAATACATACAGTGACTCAAACAAATGACCGGGTGCTGATTTTCTTGAAATTTTCGTAATTTTATTTGTTATTTTTATATAAAAATATCGTCTAAGCCTTAATCAAAACCGTGTAAACCACAGTTTCAAACTTTATACAAAATTTAGGAAAATTCAAAAAATGTTCATCAAAATTTCAACTTTTTATTCTGAATTTTTGGAAGATTTTTGGGTATGCAGTTTTATAGCCCATCAAATTTTAGTCTAATGAAATGCGAGTTTCAAAGGGCTAAAAAATTGCGTTGATTTTTGAAACTTAATTTTGAACTTATTGAATTTTAAAGAAAATATGTTGAACTTTCCAAAATTTTGTATAAAGTTTAAAACTGTGATCTACGTGGTTTTGCCTAAAGCTCAGACGATATTTTTATATATAAATAACAAAAAAAAAAATTACTTCGAAAAACATTACGAATATTTGAAGAAAATCAACACGTGGTTATTTGTTTGAGTCACTGTAGGTATATATATGTATGTACGTATAACATTTATTCAACACAATTATAGTTAAATTCGTTTCGTATTTATGGGCGACAAAATGGCGACAAATTCGTATACAATGAATAAATTTACGATTACATTTGTTGAAATAAATTTGCGTGAATAAAATTAAAATATATTAAGTGGCGTGCGCAAAGTGGCTGGTTTGTATGGGGTTGCTGAAGGCTGAGAGTATTTACATACCAACATGAATATCTGTCGGCAGGCAATGAAAATTTGCAAGTGAAAAAAATCGCTTAAACAAAATGGCCGCATTTACACAACGTCCGTCCACAATGCGCTTAAGTTGCTTATAAATAGCTTTATTATGTTCAATGAAAAAATATGTAGTTATATGTAAATAAAAAAAAAAATGGCGTTCATGCCACACGATTTGATATATCTGTAGATATGTATAACGCATTTAAATGTCAATATCAACGCAACGGAAATTCGCTATCTGGCGCGCTACATCAAAATCCACTCAACTTAACTGCAATCAACTCAACTTAATGCAATTTAACTAAAATCAATTCGTGTCGGGTGTGTAAATGTCTATTCAAGTGATATTTGATATGTGCGTCGGCGAATATTATTACATATTGTTATAATTTTTTTTTTGTGCGTGCCGCCAAAAGCATTAATACAGTTATATCCAGACAAAAACATATAAAATTACATGCGTACACTTTGCACTTGAGTGCTTACATTATCGCGTACACATGCGTAAGCATTGTATTTGTATTGTGAAATAATTTTTGGGGAAGTATACACATCCTACATCTGATCTATATATATGCGGCTTTTGTTCAATGAGCTTTTAATCGATCACGTTTCACGCTTGCACAGATCTCAGATAGTCAGTTACATATGTTGTAGGTGTATATGTAGTATGTACACACATATGCACATATTTGCTTGAATTTCCACGATAATATAATGGGCCTTATGCATAAAAAGTGAGCTTAAGCTCAGACTCAATTTTTGCACTGAAGGGGTGAGCTCAAGCTCAAGAATTTGTACTGAAAATCGAGTCGGAGCTTAAGCTCACTTTTTATGCATGAGGCCCAATATCTCCTAAAATACAGATGCCTATTAGCTCACACTGTGTACATTTGCCGCGGAAATTAGCTGAAATTCCACAGATCAAGTGCCCTTGATAATGGCTGTTTGGTGAGCGTGTGTGTATATATAACTACATGCATACATACATAATACATAGCAGTAAAAGAACGGGAGTTTAATAAAATGGCGGCAAACTATTTTGCATATTTGCTTTGTAGTCATTTTTATTTTAATGGAAAAAAAAAATATTAGATTGAACAAAAGCTGAAAATATGTACATTGGGAAGGCACTTAAAAATATTAACATCTAAGTTTTGTAAGGGGAAATCACTTTATTTTGTTCTAGCTAAATAATAAAGGCATCCGCGAAAGTTTACAAATTGCAAAACAAATTGTTACGCGTCGCTATCAGGGTGTGAAAAAATAATTTTTTTTTTTTTATTGCGAAAATTCGAGAAAAAATTTTTTGACCAGCTATAACTCAGCGAAACTCAGAAAATCGATTCTCCTGTTCCAGCTAATAAATGTTACATAATGAAAACTATTGTAGGGTGCCCCCGAAACGAAAAAAAATTTCCCCAAAAAAAATTTGACATTTTTTATAAAAAATGTTCACCAAAATTAAAAAAAAAAATTGAGTTTCTAGAAAAATTTTTGGGTATGCAGTTTTATAGCTTGTTACATTTTAGTATATTTAATAATGTGCAATTTGCAAGTGTCAAAGAGGTCGCGTTGATTTTTAATAATTTTTTCACTAACATTTCGAGCACATCTGCATGCTAAATGGCAAATAAGGTTGTTATATCAATCAACGCCAACTCTTAGCCACTTGCACTATGAAACAACTTTTATAAAAACCAAAAACACAAAAAAAAATTATTTTTTGTGAATTTTTTTTATAAGATTACAAATTACTTTATTTTTATTTGTTCCGTTTCCGGAGAACCCTAAAATTGTTTTCGACTAGTTTTTATTATTATATATATATATATATATATATATTTTATTATTAACATTTATTAACTGGAACAGGAGAATCGAGTTTCTGCAAAATTGCTACTTTTTCTGCCCTTTGCACAGAAAAAAAATTAATACAAACAAACAAAAATTCAAAAATCGGATTCAACTGGTCTCTTGTAAATTTTATTAGCTTTCATAAAAAAAATCAAATTGAGTGAAAAATGAAGGCTACAGTGAATTGTGAACACAAAATGCCAATTTTGAACCACTGTGCAAGGGTTTTTGAGGTTTCTTATTTCCTAAAATGTTTTTTTTTTTATTTAATTGATTTAAATTTTTTTTTTACGTTTTTTTTAACTTTATGGATGAGATTTTATTTAAATTATGTGCTAAAAATAGCTCTATTTATCTCTGTATATGTGTAATATTTACATACAAATTTTTCATAAATACCTACCACTCTGAAAAAAGTATCTTATCTCACAATAAATTTCCATTCTTTTCTTTTACTTGCAGGTATGTACATTTGTATGTTTCCATGGAATTTATTAAAAATCAACAAAAGGTAAATGTTTATTTTCCTGTGGCAAATTGAAGAGATCTGCGCAATCAACACTGTCTATTAGTGGGGAGAGAATAAGACCACAAATTCACTTTTGCACCAAAGATTACGGCGTTGGTTGGCGTTTGAATGCTACGGAAAACAGATGAGCCATATGCAAATATAAATATGCAAATACACATACACAAGTGTATTCAAGCATTCATACATACATACATATTGTAGATAAATATATCAAAATCTTCATGCATCATTGCGCACAGATTCCATATTCTATTTGTGGTAACACTTAGTTTTCTAAAAAAATGTATGTATGATGTTATTACACACCTACATACATACATATGTATGTACACATTCAATCTGACATTTGGCAATTCGATTTCGGGCAAAAGCTTGTGCAAAATCAATTCGAGTGTATGCGAGTATTTGCCTTGGAGTGCGATATGATGGAATCAGTTATGATGAGGATATGCAAGTGACTATTGAAACTGAAATATTTATGTACTCGTACATATTTACATGCACATACATATGTGCTGATCCCCTACACTCAGAAGGGATTGAATGAGCGTAAACAGAGAAAAGAGCACAAGGGTTTCGAAATTCTTGACTTTGCACTTTCACTACCAATTCCGGGACGTACGTATATCATAAAAGGTATGCGTTTCACTTACAGTACTTTGCCCTGAAATAAACACTTGGCTTTTCGTGCGAATTTAAGCTTACCGAGAAGCACTCTATAAAATCGGAAATCAGAAGAAGTGTGGGCGAATGTGAGGAAGTGAAAGTGAGCGGTAGTGTATAGGTTGGATGACGCTTAAGTTCGATTGCGAGAATTGTGTGTGTACTAGGGATGTTAATTTTTCGCTTTTTACGATCCCGGAATTTTCGGGATGTCGTTATCACAATGGGTTTGAAACCTACTTTTTTTTAGAGTGGCGTTTTTATTTTTTCTCTCCGACGTCAGGATTTATTTTAAAGGGCCTTGTAATTTCAATGATTGATCAATTCCAAAAATTATTTAAAAAATTCAATGCAGTGTAGAATAAAAATATGGGTACCAAATGCAAAGGAATATTTCTTTAAAAAAATTAAAATTTTTTGAATTCACAAGGACGAATAGGTAATTTTTTAAGCTGAGAAAGTTAGAAAGATGAAATTCGAGGATGTTGTTGAGTTTATATAAGTCCTTAGCATACAATTTTTTCAAAAATAAATATTGCGAAATTTCAAGGGTACAATTTTAAAAGGACATTTTCAATACTTACCAGTCCTTATGCACCAAAAAATTGAATCTGATTAAATTCTATAGAATTTCCTCTTTAGTTTGATACCCATACTTCTTCACTAAGCGCATTTCACTGATTTTTTTAATAATTTTTGGATTACTGACGTCAGAGTCAAAAACTAAAAACACAATTTTACTATATTGGTTTCGCGAATATATTGATTTTGGTGTTTAAAATTTACTATCGCACGGTGTTATATGTATAATCAGCTAGTCATTTATAAAAAATATTACTTATTAAATAAAAAAAGAATCATAGCCAATACTGGTTAAGAAAAGGAGTTTCTATTATTGCGATCAGTGCAAATTACAAATCCCGAAAAGCCTGAGATTATTTGCCAAGAATCACGAGATTTTCGGCACCTAATAAACTCCGGGATCCCGGGATTAACATCTCTAGTGTGTACATATGTAGTTGTGTAGGGATTTGACCAGTGGTTGAATATGTCTGCTGTCCATTCTGAATGGCAGCTGATTGAAAGCTGATTCGAATCATATTTGCTGAGTAAACAGAATGCTTACATAATTCGACGAAACTGTTAAAGTGAAATGTAGCAGCAAAAACTTTGAACTCAAAGCAAGGAAGTTGGTAACATTTTTTTATAAATAAAAACAAAACGTTAGTAAGTAATTAAGAAAGGAAGATGATGTGCGAATGGAGAATGAATGGCGAAATTAAACGAAACATCCTTAACATAAATGAATTTTTGATTTGGAACAATTATAGAGAGACATAGAAACAGAGGTTAAGATAGGGATATGCATAGAAATAGAAATAGACGTTGAGTTGGAGAAAAATAGAAACATACATATATGTAAATAAAAATAAAAATTGAGATGGATAGAAAGATATACATAGATATAGCTACAGTGATAGAAATACAGACACAGATACAGTTGGATACATGGACTGGGTGCAGGAACAGGAATAGATGTAATAATATGGAGATATTCTATGGCGAACGGTATAAAATTAAATAAATATAAATAATGAAAATTATGAAATTTCAGCAAACTTTACCAATTACACGCAACCGTTCCAAACTTTTTATTCAGAAATTTCAGAAAAATTTTAGCTATATAGTTTAATAGCATGAGTAGCCTATATCTCTTCAAATTGTACCCTCCCAAAAAAATGTTTGCCTGACGTAGAACCATGGTGTTACACCAGTTCAGTTCCCTCCGTTTGGTATTTTCCTTTCTGAGCATTTCCGTTGTCATGTTTGGACCGTCCGCTCTGGCCAACTGAGCAAGTTTCCCATTTTCCTCGACACCCATGTGCTCTGGCACCCATATAAGTTGAATATCATTAGCCTCAGCCAGAGCATTAAGCCTCTATACACACACCAAAACCAAAGAGAACTTGATCTCGAGTGATGGGAGAACCTTAATAGCCGCCTGAGCATCGCTCGCAAATAGTATCTTCTCGCTTCGATAATTTCATCGATTGTTAATCTCAGCATACAGACTGATGGCATAGACCTCCGCTTGAAAAATGCTTGGGAAGGTTACCAGTTGTACCGGGAGCTTTAGTTTGGGGCCATTAATGCTTGCAGTGTGATCGAGCGTATGTGACTCTATAATAGGCGTACTCAAAGTCGTTGGGATGTACAAGGTGGCGCAAAATTAACCTTGCGATGGTTTTTGGCTGTAATTAAAAAAAAAAATGAAAAACTTTGATTCTTCTTGTGGATTATTTTTATTTGGTCTTTTAATTTTTTTTACATCAAGTCGAGAATATGATGTCATGTAAATGGCCGCCGCCACAGTTGATTGCCATTTGAGCCCTTTTTATGGCATTTTCCATCACTTTGGCCAAAACTTCCGGCGATAGGTCCTCACATTCATTGTCTTTAAGAGCTGCAAGAGTCTGAGGCTTGTTGACATAAACCCGCGACTTCAAAAAGCTTCACAAAATGAAGTCTGGAGCGTTCAAATCAGGCGATCTTGCTGGTCAGTGCAAATCGCCAAAACGGGAGATTAGGCACCCGGGACAAGCATCCTTCGGCATATCGATTGTGGCACGTGCAGTGTGTGCCGTTGCACCGTCCTGTTGGAACCACATGTTTTCCAATCCCAATTCATCAAGTTGCGGCAAAAAGAACTCGTTGATCATTGCTCTGTAGCGCTCACCATTCACAGTAACCGTTTGGCCCGCGACGTCTTCGAAGAAAAAAGGTCCGATGACTCCTCCAGCGAAAACAGCACACCATACAGTGACTTTGAGCGGGTGTAATGGCTCTTCGTGGGTTACACGCGGATTTTCAGTGCCCCAGAAGCGTAAATTTTGCTTATTTACGTACCCGCTAAGATGGAAATGGGCCTCATCACTCATGATTATTTTTGATGAAAAATCATCTTCCTCTTGGTGGCATATCAATATCAGCAATATTCCGCGTTCTGGAGCAGTGTAGCGTAACATTGTTTATTAACGTGTATTTCGCATGTGTTTACTACACAAATGTCAAAACAGAACTGACATTAGGAGCCAATCGCAAAATTTATAGCATTTTCTGATAGGAGGATTACTTTAGCGCCACCTTGTATGACAAATTCGCATCAAAAAAGTACTCAAAACTGGTCCAAATATCGTGTCCCTATTTTTTCACTTGACTGTATTTACATACATTTATGCATTTTCACAACGTTTTTCCACAAATTCGCTGTCAGCGTATATCGTTTTGTATCAACGACTGATCCATTTGTACTACTACTTCTGTGCATAAACAAATTTTGGGCGCATACTCGTCATACTCGTACATGGCGTATGAGTAACATTTTGCATTCAAAAGTTTATATATTTTTCATTTAAAATTTAAAATGATAATATCTTTGGAAAAATACGCGATCTATAAAAACGGTATATAGATCCATAATCTGCGACCCAAAATTAAGTTTATGTGTTTTAGTGCACCTACAGTGTTATCACAGCTACTAAATACTAAACGTGCTAATGATACGCTTGAAAGTATACACCATTAGATGATTTTGATAATGTTACTTCCTTATTTAATTCGTCTATTCAAAACAATTTTACTTGCAGCAATGCTCTGTTGTTGGGATATGAACTAAGTTTGCCAATACGTCTCCTTCCAGCTTAATGTTTTTATTTAAAAAATTAAATAGAGGTATAATACGAGACCTCTTAGAAACTTAAATACTGTAAACTATGTAGGTCTGGAAACTCTCACATTGATGCAGGATTACAAAAGCTTTTGGTTAATAAGTTTAGACGAAATTAATGTATTATACTTCTCATGAGAGTAAACTATTTAGTCGAAGTGTGCTGTTTGATCCTTTGAAGAGCAAGCAAAAATCTACCTTTACCTCGGTTATGAGTATATGTACATATGAAATACGCTAAAATATTTCAATTAAAACCAACCCGCATTCCAACACCTTCCTTTTCTACATTTTGTGCTCGCTGAAGTTTTCTTTCCTGTTTGTTTTCATTTAACAAATTTCTCTATTTTCGTTTGTTATATTGTGCATAACTCAGATATGTTGTGATTGTCCATTCTGTTTTTCAAAAGCACTATATATTTTTACTTTTTTAAAACAGCAACAAAAACATTGATTGTTGCTGTTATGAGAATTTTCACATGAGTGCTATTATTCTATTCGCACTCCACATAAATATGCGTTGAGCTTGAAAATAAATATTTTGCTAGCATAAATTTGAGTGAAATTCTCTGTGTGTGCAGTAGTACCTACATACTTAGGTATGCATATATGTAAGTAGTAGATACGTACATATATATGTATGTGCAGTTCATTTTTCTGACGTTTCATACAAAATTATACAACAACTTTGGATGTGTTGTCAGTTGCATGTGCAAGCGCATATAATAGTTTTGTTCATACATACATATGTGTATATATGTAGTATGTGTAGTTAAGCAAAAATCCCAAAATCGTTAGAATTTTGAGTTGCTTTTGTTTGTTATGTGAGAAAAGTAAATATATACAGTGGCGGCAGAAATAATAGACTCGCTTTACTTTGATGAGTTTTGGCTATATTCCATGGTATATTTTATGTTTAATATTTTTTTATAAAAGCCTGCCTAGTTATACAACAACAACATATAAATCCCCTTTTCAAACTTTATATAAAAGTTATAAAAATTTGACAAGTTTTCACCAAATTTTTGAGCTTGTTATTTAGGATTTTTTTGGGTATGCAGTTTTGTAGCCTATTCAATTTTAGTATGAAAAAAAAATTCTTAAAAATCAACGGTATTTTGTAGCAAATTAAGAGACATGCACTTTTTACAAGCTTTTATTTATACCAAAATTGAATGGGCTACAAACTGCATAGCAAAAAATTTTCTAAAAATTCTGAATAAAACGTTTGAAAATTTGTTGAAAATTTGTCGAATTTTTATAATTTTTGTTCAAAGCTTGAAAAGCAGATTTATATGACGTTTGTTGTATAACTACCTAGGCTTTTGTAAAAAAATATTAAACATAAAATAAACTAAAGAAATGTAGCCAAAATTCTTAAAAGTACGATGAGTCTATTATTTCTGCGCCCAGTGTATGTATGCTTTATTTTGCAAAAACGGCATTTGTTTGTATTGAACGTTTCTACATACATACGTATATGGAAGTATTCATATGTATGTATGTATATATGCGAAATATCTGTGCTGTGTAAATAGAAAGTACTTTAAATTGCAAGCAATTTGAGTAGTGAAATTCAATGATAATAATCTGGTATGCATATCTATCTTGGAATCAAGGGCCGGTAGGCTAGAACCTTTTAATTAAAGTTTTAAAAATGGTTTCTCAACATGCAAAGGCTGTCTAAAAGTATGCAGCAATACTTTTTTCGAAAAAAAAAAGAAAATGTATTGAACACAGATGACGTCCACAGTTGAAATGCTCACATTCACTGAACTTTAGTACAAATGCTCCACCCATCTGATATGAAAACGAAATTAGAAATAAGATAGAGCAATGCAGTTGATGCTGCTTTACAATTATGTAGGCTTACTTGATAGATTTAAACCAGCGTAGGACAGAGAGAGCTTTTGCCTTGCTCGCGCCTGTACAAAATGTATAGAAAGCTTAAAAGAGCTTTGCCCGTGGCCAAGGCAGTGCCCCTCAGTGGAATTAAACGCGTCATAAGACATCTTGAACAATTATCGACAACTTTGCATGACCCATAACATGAAAACTGTTAAAGCATAGTTGCCGGTGAGATCGGCTATCAGACAACTTGCTTGGCGTTCTCCTCCATCTCAAGGTGCCTATTGTCTTCCTTCAGCTTAGTTTTTGCTGCGAAATTTCAAGCCACGTAATAGTCGTTCTTTTACATGTTTACTTCTGTTTTGTCGTAGCTGTAGTCTGTAGTAGAGATGGGCACGGGACTAAATATTTAATCCCGATCCCGCCCATCCCATCTCACCCAGAATTGTAACGCAGGTCCCGTGTGTCCCCGAAATCTATCACTAAGAAAAATTCACATGTGTTTTAAATCAATTTTAAATAATAAAAAATTAATAATCAAAGATCTGGCATCTTCCGATTATTTTTTTTTTGCTTTGCTGTTTGTTTTCGTCCCAATAAAACATAAAAAAGTGCATATTTCATACATCGTTTTGAAGGAAGATTTTATGAATTTGTGGAGGTTGCGGTTATATCGGGATTGTCAGGAACGGATTTTGGTCTCGCCCCGTACGCAAAATTTGTAATGATACCGCCAATTTGAAATCAGTTCCGTGGATCCCGCGCCCATCTCTAGTTTGTAGCACCTTTGCCCTCTTCCAGTACCGTAATATATTCTCTTTTGGGCAGCAAAGCCATATGCATTCCTAGTGGCCATGTTTCTGTAGCCCAGCTATCAACCATAAATTCAAGGTTGACGGGTCTAATACGTCGCAAGCTTTGTTCGGCAATCTGGTTCTAGTTCTTCATATAGCGAAATGCCTTTCGCTCCTAAAGTTGGCATAGATTTTTTTTTGTTTAATTTTTGAGAAACGTTTAAGTTGGTGACATGAAGTTTTTACCTCCGAAGACCCACAGTAAAATTTTCCGTGGAATAATTTTCTAGAACACATGAATCCTCAAACAAACGTCGAAATTTAATTTTTCAGTGGTTTCTTGAAGTAATAGCCACAAGAAGCCAGATTTCTCTAGTGGAGTAAATTGGACGGATAGAAGGGTCGAATATTGCGCTAGCACTTTATATGCCTGCCTTCATGCCACCATCCTATCAGAGTTATGAAGTGTATTAGAAACCCATATAGGCCGATTGAGCTCCATAAACCCTCAATAGAATTTCAAGAAAAATCGAATTGAAAAATTTAGGGGAAACTAAATTCTAATTAAGATGGTTTCGTTAAATAATTTTTTATTATTTTTTTTTTAAACTAGTAATAGGCAGAATTTGCGTTACACCTAACTGAAGTTGGCAAATAAATACAAAAACAAAAAAGCAGATAAGCAAATTCCAAAAGAAGGAATTTTGTTATTTGATTATGCAGTCAGAGTTGGATTTGCCTACTTCGAAGCCAGCAGACAATGGCAAGTAAGAGTAAGCATAAAAGCAAACGAAATACAAATTTTTAAAATTGCAGAAATCTTGCTGCCAGAGCAAAGTGCTAATGAAAGCCCAACGTCGGAGGTGGTAAGTGCATTTCCTTGTTTCAAATTCCATTTATATTTTATGTTTGATTTTTGGTATTTTTCAATCTTAAGTTTTTCTTTTTTCAAGCTTATCGCCCATACTGAATAAGGCCTTCAACTGCATATAAAAGAGAAGAAAATAGAAAAAATAAAAATAAAAAGCTAAACAAAAACAAAAAAATCTCCAGCATGTCCGCAAACAATGCCGGTTGCTTGGTGAAATACAATTTTTTTCTGCAGCATTTTCTTTTCATTTATGCCTTCGTTGCAACCGAAACCAAAGCCATTCGGCCAAATGACTGCTGCTTCGGTCGAATAGTAGGCTTGCCACACGCCGCATGCCACAAAGCACGCGCACAGCTGCTTGAAAGCCATGAAAGCCTTTACTTTTTTCATCTTGCTGTTATTTTTTTTGGTTGCTGCCGCTGTTGCTGGGGTTCGAGCGGCCCAGCAGACTTCAGCTGTCGTTTTCCATTATTACTTTTTACCGCTTTGTTGTTGTTTTTTTTTTTTTAATGGAAATATTCATTTCGCTGTGCATCTTTGTTGCATTTTTTTGTTGTTTTGCTGCGTTGGCACTCAGTCGTTTTCTTCTTCGACATTTTTTCTTCTCTCCTTCTACTTGCTTTGGCATCTCTGCTGCATATTCGCATATATATTTGCTTGTCCACTTTTGTTTTGTGCGATTTTTTTTTTACGTTCTGTCAACCGCAGTGTTGCCATTCTTTGACTGCTTTCAATGAAGTAGAAGCAAAAAGGCAGCGAGCTGGTAACAAATGAATAAGAAGCAAAATAATTAAGACTGAGCCCATTTCATTATGGATGTGCCTTCCTTCTTTCATGTCCTGGTTGATTGTTTTTCCTTGCCTTTATGCCTAGTACGGATGCATTTTTTCGTATTTCTTAGTACAACGAATACTAGGGCACGTTAAAACCCCCTTACAACTGCAATAAACATAACATGCTATAATATAGGTTGACAACAGTCGTAGTTTGAGCTAGTCTGCTCTTTTGTCAGAGTGCCACGTCT
The DNA here is from genome assembly GCF_001687245.7 of Rhagoletis zephyria. Classification (NCBI taxonomy): domain Eukaryota; kingdom Metazoa; phylum Arthropoda; class Insecta; order Diptera; family Tephritidae; genus Rhagoletis; species Rhagoletis zephyria. The sequence goes on along the minus strand of NW_016157226.1, from coordinate 163,257 downwards.
ATTGCTCACTTTGGTTTATATCCCTAATGAGTGGGTAGCATCGATACTCTATAAATCACATTCCATACCATCACATGAAATAACAGCACATCGCATCATATCTCCTTACATCATATCATGTCACATCACATCAATTTACATCACTTCATCTGGCATAAGATCACAGCATCACATCATATTATATCACATTACTTCACATCATATCACCTCATATTACATCACTTCCAATACCATCAGCTCATATCGGGTCACAAAAAAAATCTATCAACTTTTAACGAAATCCAATTGATACTATGAGTTCAGCGACTCTGACCCTATTTTTGGTTGTACCTAGAAGAAAATTCCTCACAGGGTTAAATGGTACTATGCTCTTTAGAAAGATACTTTAATCAATAGAAATAAAAATATGTCCAATCCCTCAATTTTGAATTAATTATGTATTTTGAAACAAATGTAGAAAAAGAAGTAGTCGTAATTTTTTGAAGCTTTCCTCCTACAAGGATTTCTTCACGGTGATTTCAGAAATGAAGTAAGTTTTTTTTTCTAGAGGTTACCAATATCAAAAACCTGGGTTTTTATTATTGGTTACCAATTTTGAGAAAATCTTTAAATTTTGAATAAATTTTTATTCAAAACATTATTTAAAAAAATCAGAGCAGTGTAGAAAAACAAAGTGGCTACTAAATGAAAAAGAAAGTTCTGTGAAATTTAAAAAACATTAAAGTATTTTGGCTAACAAGATCGAATAGGTATTGGAAGTGTGCTTTTTATTAATTATATTTTTTAAGGTAATAAAATTAGGAGGACGAATTTTAAGGATTTTTTCAAAAATAAATATTGCAAATTTTCAAGGGTATTCAAGGACAAAATTTTAAAAGGACACATTCCATACCCATTTGTCCCTATACACCAAAAATTGTAATATTTTTTAATTCTATTGAAATTTCTCTTCCATTCGGGTAACGATATTTCCAATATAAACTCCAAAGAATTTTTTAAATAGTTTTTTGGGTTAATCATATCCGCCTTCAAAAAAAAAATCTTGGAGTCCGAGAAAAATCTGGGCACTCAGTTTTACCATATTTTGCCCACAGTTTTGCGAATATATTATTTTTTTTGTGTGTAAAATTTATTGTCGGACGATCATATATATATCAGTACTGAAGTACTTTTAGAGACCTCCTGATTAAGAAGCCAATATTCGATACTTTCTTTACAAATAACCAATTTTTAATGATTCGGTATTTCACATGAAGAACACAATAAGCACATTTGTTTAATAAATTGTTAAATTCGTTTTTGTTCTTAATTCATTTAAATTTTTATGAATTCGGTAACCGGTACTAAAAATTCGGATTTCCGGAATTTGGTAACCGTTACAAAAACCGATTTCAGTTTCAAAATAAGCACAATAAAAAAATGCGCGTGACGACTTAAAATTTGAAACCGGTACAAAAAACTCGGGTTTTTTTCAAAATTGTTAACCTGTAAAAAACCGATTTCGTTTTTGAAATGAAACTTATCAGTTATTTTTAACACACCAACAGTTCACTCCTCATTCCCCTACTTCCACAATAGCTTTCTCCAACAAGCTCACCTAAGTCGATTTTCCATTTTATCACTTTCGTATACATACTTACATGGAATATATCACTCATGAGGCCGGGATCATTTTCTCTTTTTTTTCATTTCTTAATTTTTTGCAACTCTGACCCCAATTTTTCACTACTCCGCTTAGCCTAAAACATGCCTTATTGAAGTTGCTGTTATCGCTGATTTTGCTCTCGACTTACCATTGTTTTAATCTCGCGCGTTTTATGTTGCTGTTGTTGCGTTTTGAAATTTTAGCCGCTGCTTGATGCCAAATTTGCCTTGTAAACATAAATAGAGCCAGGCTAAACTATGCGAAACACAACGAAAGTGACGTAAAACAAGCAAACAGCCAACAAAACTACATAAATAGACCAGTCGGCTGTCCAGAGGCAAACTGAGTGCCTGACGAGCTGGCTTCCTATATTTAGTTTGACTGGCACCAGTCAGTCTCTACTTTCCACAATTTATCACAATTCTCACTTTATTTTCGCACGCTGTCCAAAAATTTTCATTGCTGCAAAATACCTGCAAGCGCTGGTTAATGCCAGGATTACTATTTCCACGCCTCTAAATACGCCGTCTCTACTTTTCCCAACGCGCAGCTATCAGAATTCAGCCTTGTTTTTTTTTGACGGTGGAAAAGTGAACTGAGGGGAAGAGACAAAAAGAGCGCTGATGAATTTGATGAAACTAAAATTTTGTTGATGGAATTTTCGCCTGTTGAATTATTGCTGCAACAGCAAATATGTGGATAGTACTATTTGTAGCTAAATATGCAGCAATGTTGCTGTTGACATTCACAAAAGGTGTTGGGGCCGCTGGAATGAATGAAATGGAGTTGAGCGAAGTAAATTGTATTTCTAGTGCTTTTGCAAAATTATTAGTGCCACCATTGTTGCTGTCGATGATAGTTGCACCCTGTAAGGAAATATTTTAGTACCAAATTGGTGTGGTACTTTGATTCTGCTAGATGAAGAAAAACGGCCAAATTGAATACAGCGATGCTTTACAAAGTCAAAACTGCCCACTTCTGAATCTCCTGTTTTTACATATTCATCGCGTTTTCGATTTGCCTTTGATACTGCGACATTTCGACGGTAGGTGTCCGATTATTCTGACACAGAAATTTTTTCGTCAGTTTCGATCTTTCCTGCAAGCCCCTATTTAAGCAGTGGTTGCATGTGCCATTGCTGGCACGTTTTCACTTCTAAAGTATACAGCTCGAGCCTTCCTCGGATCAACGAAATGCAAACCACTCTGCTAATTTACACAAACTAACCAAGCAACACAGAAATTCTCCAAACGCAACTGCCTTCAACCTGTCTTTAACTCACTACACACTCAACCCCTCCCAAATGGTTCAGTCTACTTCCATACACGCACTTCACCTGCACAGCAGCTTTGCTTTGTACTTGACTATTTCGCTTGCGTTGGCGCGCAAAATAGTTAACGCTGAGTGAGAAAAAGAAACATTTATATTTCGCATTTTTGTCTGCTTTTTCATGCAGCTGCATTGCTTTGGTTTGCTATTATTATTGCAGGAAATACTGCGGCGACTGCTGGAGTTCTTTGTTGTTGTATTATATCATATTTTTTGTTGCATATATTTCAGCGCCGCTGCTGCATTTTTTACACTCACAATACATACATACATAAACATGCAAAAGCGTTTGCATAATGAAATCTTTATGTACATATTTCTTTGCGCAATAGCCAAGCCAGCTCAACGCTTAGTGCCAAATATTTTGTATTTACTCCTTGTTTTTTTTTGTTTTCTAAATAGCTAGGAAAATGTAATGAGATTTTTTCTTCACAAATTTGGTTATGCATTCATCCATTCCAATACTGAAAAGTGTTTATTTTTCAACCAGAATCTGCGGAAATATACGCACAAGATGTTCAAGATTTGATTTGGAACACTAGTTCTTTAAAATATACACATGATATTTTTGAAAATTACAAAAATTTATATTTTTTACAAATAATAAATTTTAAGTGCTCATATTTACTCAATTTTAAACACTTTGTGTGTAATTTTTCTCTACGTGGCAAATTTGGTATGTAAAAGTAAACAGAAAGTGTTTAATTTTGCACACATTAGCAGAGGAAACTGGCTACCTCTTTTTTTATGCTACCTCTTTTTTTTATAAACAAAAAAATTTTAGAGGAAATTTTAAACATTTTATGTGTAAACTGTGGAATTGTGAACAATAAATGTTTAGAGCTCAAACAACAAATTAGAAATTTGTTCTATGCCACACATGTGATAATTAAAAGTAAACAAGCAGTGTTTAATTTAATTAACACGGTGTGCAAATTTGCATTCATTAAGAGAGGAAACTGGTTACCTATCTGAATATACGCAAATTCAAACAAAAATTTTTTAGAGTGCACATGACATTTTCAAATGACAAACAGTTTTTGTTATTTTAAGGCCTAGTGGAAATTCGGCATTAGTACTACAAAATTAAAAAAAAAAAACTTTTGGTAAGTGTAATACTTTAGTTAGTAATTTTCCAAAAAAAGAGATTGCAGTGAAATTTACTTCCACTGCTTAATTTAGGCACGATCTAAATTGATTGATGACAAATTAAAAGGAATTGTAAAAAGTTGATCTCTGGCCGACAGCTTGTGCTTTAAAAAAATGCAAGAACAAGCTTTACAAATGATCGAATAAAACATAACGGTTATATAACGTAAATTTAGGCAGGAAATAACACTTAAATCATCTGTCAAGAGGAAGTTATCAATTTATAAAAATAATCGGAATACATATTAGGTCAAAGAACTTTTTCACTTTTAAATGTATGCATATGCATGTACATATGGTATGTATGTAAGTGTTCCTGCACAACAGTATACCCATATGACGGATGTGTTCAAGTGTTTATGTTACCCAGAGGAATAGAAATAAAAAAAAAAAATGCTTTGACATCAGCATAACAAAAAATATGCGCCGAGTAAGTACCCTGCAGGGAAATTTCACAATTTCTGCCAACTAGAATACTACCAGTTAGAAATTTAGTCGGATCAGTTTATGGTTAATATTTTCGTAATTTTGTAGGCTAGTCTGATCTGGATTATATATGTAGTGCAAATAAAAATAGTTATTTCACTTTATTTGCCCAACGTCTCGCCAAAAATTTTTGCATTGCGGCTGGTATTTTTAACATGGCGATGACGTCCTACGAAAACCCAATGCTCCGGCACTGGTAGAAATACTAATAGCATGTGGCATTTTATTTCCAACAGTCACATTGGTCGACAGAGCAAAGCAATAGCGTGCCATTCCAGAGTTTCGAGGTTCCAATCCTCGGAAGAGGAATTTTTTTCCCAAATTTCATTTAATAATTTGTATGGCATAGATTTAGAAATTTTTTATCTATATTTAAATTTAAATAATTTGCATTAGTCTTCACGGAACGCAACAGCTGATATTTGTAGGAAAATTAATTAGCTGCATTTTAGTTTTGTTTTAAACAATTCAAAGGCCGATGTCGCTAATCGCCTAAGTCGTAGGAACAGCTAAGCCATCGATTTTGCTCACACTAGTTAATGAACTGATAGTTTTACTGACTGGTTTGGCTTTCACTACAGGGTACATATAAAGTGTTGCAATATTGATGTACGATAGATGATTTTGTTGTCAGGAAAGACTTTTCATTGTATGAGTAAAGCAGAAGGTGAGTGCTACGTAGAGAAGTAAATATGTATGCATGTAGTGGTAGTTGTTGTTAGTATTTGTGTAAATGTAGTATTTTATTTCCGCTTCCACTCAGCCTCACTTAAATTTATTGAAAATGTTACAATATTTATCATGCATATGTGTGTATGTTGGGGTATTAGGGAGGGTGAATTTTTTTTTGATTATGCGCGTATAGCATAGGGGTATTCTACACGTAATTCTAAGCAAATTTGTGAAAGAGACCGTGGGCCTAAAATTAATTTGGAGTTTGCCAATAGGTTCGGAAGAAAATGTGAAAATTCTCACTGTTGCATCCTTTGGTGGAAATTTTAAGGAAAGGAGAAGTGCAGAAATGGATTCCTCATACAAAAAACTCCTTATAGCATGTTTTTATAAACAATTTAAGCACTTTTTTACGACACTACAGCAAAATTCTCGCAATTTGGCAAACTTCAAATTGATTTTAGACCCACGATTTCTTCGGAAAATTTACTTATAATTACACGTAGAATTCTTCTGTGCTTTATGCGCATAGTCGGAAAAAATTTCCGTGCAAATTGACGCACCCTAATGGGTATACACATACATGCATATGTATGTGCTTTTATTTTTTCCATTGTTGCAAATTTTCTTGACATTGTTTGGCTGTTGTTACTTTTGCTGGTTTGCTGCTTCGGCTTTTACTGATAAATTTCATTTTCATGTCAAAGTAATTTGTCGTAATTGTATTTAGTACAGTGACACTTTGGAGTTACGATTGCTGAAGAGAAAGGCAGAATATCGCTGCTTTTATTCCCACATATGACATCTCCAGTATGTTGCGCTCACATATAGTTGTGTTGAAATGCATATACATATGTATATTAACGTAACCCTGTAGGAAATACTTCGAGGTGTTGGAACAAATTGCTGTTCTACCACTTTGGTGATTACTTTGTATAAAAATAATATTTAAGGTGTGCTGAAGGCAATAAGAAATCTCCTGCAGGGAGGTGCGATCTACATAGGTGTATTTATTTAGGAAGAACCAAGTCGGTAAATTAAGCAATTAAGGGGGAATTCTGCTATTTCTAATCTCTTGTAGGTACTTGTGCTTGTGCTTCTTTCTATGGAATGGCTAGAGCTTCAAGGCCTTCTGCTACAGTTTCACTTAGCAAGTGAATATTTTTCAAACAGCGATTAGAAAGTGCAGATTTAGTTCAATAAGTACCAGACCTATACCAGATTGACGAATGCAATATTTTCATATTTTCGGAAACACCATTTTAAGGTCTTTTTATTTAGTTTTCAAAAATAAGTTCTTATTGCAATAAGCCATCGATAAAGCATTTATTTAGCGACACTCCCTAAACTGCTCAATGGGAAGCTGAAAAATGTGCACACACACAACAAGTCGACTGATTGTAGGACAAGTTGTCTGTGTAGTGAATGGCAAATATGAATTGAGAGTACAGAAACATAGTGTAACTACAAAGCTCATTTTAACAAATGAGCAGCAATTCATACAGGCATACACACAATCTACACACACTTACATACTACAAAACACAAATACAAGCAAACAAATTTTAACATCCGTGTCACATTTGACAATTCACGCGAGATTTGCTGTCACATTCCACCAGACAGCAGGCAAGTGATGCCAGCCATTGAGGGCGAAACGGGTAGGAAGCGTGGGTAAATATTTGACTTGTAGCTTGTTCACTAAATGTTAAGCTTCCGAGCACACCCTCACACTACACTACACCACTCCATGTAACACTTCAGTCATTTCATTTACTCTGCGCGTCTCACCTTTCTCTCAACACACAGGTTTTGGATATCTCACTTCGGCGCAGCTTTTGCGCCCCCTAGCCTTGTATTTGGGTCAATAAATGATTTTTGCTTTATTGCAATGATTTTCTGTAATTTCCTCAATTCCCAGTGACAAGCGAAACTGGTTGGGGGAAATTATGCATACATACATATTTACAAGGATACATAGTACTACAATATAATCACGCCTACAAGCAGGCAATCACAAAATTGCTGTATCATTGCTGCCACTATTTAAACAGCACATCATACCCGATAAGATTTCATCAATAATTCCGGCTGGCTGTACTTAGTAAGTACGTTGCAAGGTAAGAAGCAAGGCGGTAGGCTTGAAAGCAGGCAGCGTTGAGGAGCAGCAAAGGACACAGGAGATTAATACACCGAACAAGGTGTTTACTCGTATACGGTTGTAGCATTACGGATGTGGGATGTGGGTGTAATTTATGCTATGATCTTTGTGTTTTACATATTTATATATACATGCCTGTGTACGAGCTGGATTTGAGCCTCACCTGCAATACTTCTGATTAATGTGCCTTAAGTGGTAGATGCAATTTGCTGATAGGTTTTCAGGGCGGCAGACGTCCAAATTAAAGCAAATGCAACTGTACAAATAATTTACATGGCAATGGGCAAGCTTACAGGAATAACTCTTACTTATGTGCAAGTGCATGTATGTACGTAACTACAAATACGGTCAGTTGGATGCAAGTGCCCTGAGGTGGAAACTAAATAGGAAATGTGCTGTTGGGAAATTACCAGAGCCTGTATTTAGTTAGAGTATTACGTTTTAAAAATATCAAAGAATAAATGAATTCTGGAAATTTTGACTATTTATTTTAACTATTTTTAACTGAATTCAAAAAAGGAGGAGGTTTTCAATTTATCAGATTTTCTTTTTATTTATATTACCACATAACTTTGGAAAACTTTAAGCGATTTCTTAAATTAATTTTTTTAAAGGAAAGTTGGTACCTCAGGTGGTCCAAAACTAATTTGGTTTAAGTCCGATCATTAGATCATGAAGGAATTAACGGAAATCTTAAATTTTTATATGAGAATTGAAGTAGGATTTTTTGTTTGTTTAAAAATAACTTTTTTCCATAAAAGTTAGCTCATGCTATAAAAAAACCCAAGCTTCACTTCAAACTTTTTTCAAAAATTAAAAAAAAAATCGTTAAAATTTTACACTTTTCATTCAGCATTTTTATAAAAAAAAAAAATTTCGATGCATTTTTTTATTTTTTTATAGCTAGGTAAACAGTATGCATACAAAATTATAAAAGTAATTTATACAAGTCCGAAATTCTATAGTCCACAGAAGTGTTTCGATTCCAACTAAACCGTAAACTTCTTCTGCTTAAAGACATAAAGATATGGCATGAAGGATGGTGTACATTGCTCATATGACTTTTTATTAATTTAAATATACCTATAAAGAGTGGATGACGAATGATGAAAAACAAAAAAGGCGATTCCGTCAAAATTTGGTACAAAAAGTACTAAATTTTAGAAACCTATTTCGGCTCTCAGTCTGACGTGGGGTTTTCAATATTCATAATATATTATATGTATATTATGTATAAGTAGTAGGTTTTCCCTCAGTCAAATTTTTTTTCTATGTCGGAGTTCCCTGCGGGAACTTTTTGTACCAAATTCTGACAAAAACGTTTTTTTTCGTTGTTTTTTCATTACTCCTCGTCCTCTCCTCTTAGGTATATTTAATTAATGAAAAGTCGTATGCCTACTATACACTTGCACCTTGTTCTATATTCCTGCATATACCGTGGCCTCTAATAGTCCTCATGAGCAAGAATATTCAATACTCTTATAAAAAGGGCCGATAAATCCTGGTATTTTAAGGGTCTCTCGCAAGTATGTAAAAAATGACCATGGGCATACCTACCTTCTCCTTTACCAGAGGAAATTTCCTTGAAATTTCATCAGCTTTGTCATTCTTCCCAGTATCCCGGTGTTGAGGTGTTATTGCATCTTGCGCAGAGATATGTTTATCCTCTTTAGTCTATTTGTGAGTGTAAAGTTTTCGGACGGCCTAACTATCAGCGAAAATATGACTTGATTCTTCACTGTATGTAGTTCAACTAGGTCTCGTGCTGCCATCTGGATGGCTAACAAGTTCAGTTGATATGATCTGCACGGGGCTCTGGGTCGAAAAGATGTTTTAAGCCTCAGTTCAGCTTAGAAAATTTCTTTTCCGACTAGTTCATCAAACTTAAAGCTATCTGCATAAAAGTGTATAATAGTAGGCTTATAGTGAAGTCTGTGAGAAAAGAGAGTATATACATATAGTGTACAATAGCCAGTACTGATCGGTATCGAGATTGTCAGCGACATGCCTAGCATAGCTGAATGGCCTTAGATTCCTTGATCCACTAACTAGCCTTTTTAAATTTTCCTGCGGTAATAGCGTCAATATTTCGGGCAATTAGATAAAGTGGAGGTTAATGTGAAGGACTTCTATGGGCGTGCAATTTAGACCACTATAAAAGGACTTCACAGAGTATAAACGGACGCAAATGGTAAATTTTGTACTTTTAGCGGGATAAACTTCTGTGCAGCGATTTTTGACCCGATAGCTAGTGCAAGGAGAGACAAGGTTTCCATAGGACTGCATAAGGTCTGCGAAAACTTAGCCTTGAATTATTTCTGCCACATCATCCATATACGCCATTACTTTATGTCCATCCGCTTTCATGTATTTAAGAACTTGTTTAATCTGGAGCGGTGATTTGGGTGGTTGTGTTGAGTTTATAGAGGGTCTGATACGGATGTTTAAACTTCTATACGTTAGGTGAACTATGCATAGGTGGACACGTTGTGGTGTTTCACCGCACCGAACATTCTAGATGCCGATGTTCTAGAGCTAATTTAAAGATTTTTTATGTAAATTTTGTAGAACTAAGTATAGCCGAATTTAGTTCCCCAGCGAGCCTCTCTTCACTTTACTGATTCCATCAACGACTGCAGCCGCCTCCCCGCCTTTATTTTCAGCTGTTTTGTATCACCATCTTATTGTAAGGATTTACAATTTAATCAAAAGTCCTTTCATTACTTCCTCAAGGATACATAAATTCTATTTCATATGTATGTATGTGTGTACGCTGACTTTATTGACATTCACTTACTTGTGTTTGCAACTGTCTGCTATTTACGGTCTACGGCATACCAAAGTTTGAATTGCTAAACTATGGTATGCTGAGATGCGCTGAAATCCATTTGAATACTCAGATGAAAAGCGAGATGTCGATATATGTAACAAATAACATGCATAAGTATGTACATATGAATATAGGAATGTGTGTGGCTTAGAGTCGCGGTGGCATGGCAGCTAAAACCAGCGCATGCGGCAACTTTGAACCGCAAGTTAGGCAGTATTGCAATCAAAGCAACTGTGCTTCCATTTGTGTGTGACTATAGTTGTACTGCTAGTGTTGTTTTTGCGGTTGTTATGCACGATATTACTATAAACAGGGAACGTTTTTTTTCTAATAAAATTGTTACCCGCTCCTCCCGCGGCCTTTTGGCATCCATTCTTTTATGTAGGCTGCTTACCACAAACCGAATGTACTCCTTTTGCTTTGTTCTTGTTTTTCACCCATACACATACCCACTTAAGTATGCTTACCCGTTGTTATAGCGTCTACATGTGGCTTTCTGTTTGCAGTATTTATATGAGTTCATTAGTCGTTTTCACATATATTTAGTATATATGCGATGAGCTCAACATCCGCCCTCAAGGGAAATCTGTTGTAGCTAGTGGATTCCATTGAACAGAATCGCGATGAGTTGATGCTTATAAGCGCGTATGTGTTAAATTCTCTTGTTGTGTTTTGGCAGCATGAAAGCGCGTTTTCGAACGTAATTTGATAATTGTGGCATTAAATGGCAGAAGCAGCAGCAGTGGCACGCAAGCTCTGCTTGGCATTAAGGCTGCCGTGGGCCGCCAGGGCGTATGAGTAACTCAACACGGGCGTCTTTTGTGGCATTTGGGCAAAACCTCATTTGCGTTGTAATGCATTTGTTTATATGTAAACATAAACACTGGCATTAAAAGAGAGGTACTTTTTTGTGAAAAGCGAATCGGTGGCCTTGAATGTTGAGCTGGAGGATTAGGGAAAATGCGACTCTCCATATTAGGGCACGAAAGCTTAAAACACACTTAGGGCTTAAACTTTTGTTGAATTTTTTTTTATCTCTACACCAAATTAAAGCTAAAAATGGTCTAACAGTACACTTTCTGAAAAAGTAGAAAAAAAGCTACTTATCAAATGTAACGAGTTTGGGAAACTCCATTCGAAAATATTTGTATGTACCTAATGGTTGACAAATCCATCTAAGGGAGGAATAAAATTACTTCTGAAATAAAGAAACAACCCAAGCATTGATTTATTTTTTCCTACAGAAATATAGAAGTATTCTAGTTTACTAATTTCTTTCGAAAATAGAGGATTGGGCCGCTTAAAGACGACCAAGTGGAGTTGTAAAAAAGTAGGAGAATCAATTCGTTGAAATCACTTATAAGATAGATGTTGCCATATGAAAGTGGTCACGGAAAATAGGTCCTGAAAGAATAAAGAAGCTTTTACGATCAAAAGAAGTGCATTTTGTTTGGGAATTTATATAAGAAAAACGGAAATTTCCTGCTAAGTCATCTAAAGAGAGAAAAATATTGTCGGAATGGCATAACTTGATCCTTGGTATCTTCAAAAATAACCATAGTTTTAGCCGTCTTTCTTTTATTCATTTGACGTTTATTATCTTTGAATAAAAAGTATTGCTCTATATCTAAAAAACCATGTAAGTCAAAATTTCCAACTTTGCATAAGATTTGTATTGGTTATTTGTGTATGAATTTCCCGAAAAAATGCGAAGTCTGTCGAAATATCGAATGTTTACAAAAAGTCCCAAATGAATGCTGAAAATATTTCAAGAAGATGTAGAAAAAAATCCGTGGTGTTTCGAAAAATACTACATAGTTCTGAGAATATCACGGAAAGTAAAAAAAAAAAATAACCAAAAAAATTCAAAATAGTCCCGAGTTGATCCGAAAAATAATGAAAGGTCTCAAAAAATTACTGGAAAGTGCTGAAAACAGCACGAAAGGTCACAGGAGATCCAGAAAAATGTATTGGGGTCTCTGGCCAATGCAGAAAAAAATCCGGAGAGTCCTAAAAAGTTCCTTGGCAATCCTAAAAATATCATCAAAATCATAAACCATGCCATAAAATATTAGAAAATTCCCTATGGAATCCAAACAAAAACTGGAAAGGTCACAAAAAATACTAAAATAAAAGCTTATAAAAAGATTGCCCCGAGGGAAATCAAATGTACATTGTTCTCCATATAAAAAAAAATGACGAATAAAAATTTGCCAAAAATCTAAGAGAATTTCTAGTTACTTTAAACTTGCACTTAATTATATTAAAATTGTATGGGCTACACCGCATACCAGCATTTTTGAAAACTGAATAAAAAGTTTGAAATTTCGATGAAACTTTGAAATTCGGACTTACATGATTTTTTGGATGTGAGCTATACTTTCATAAAAAAAAATTAAAAACGTTAAGTAAATAAATGAAAAACCCCCCAAAACTAGCTAAAATATGGCTTTCCTATATATCTGCCAGCCACTGCATATTAAAATCAATGAGTTCCAGATAAACATCCACTATAAAATCTGTGCACGGTAACATTAGTATCGAGGGATAAATCTTGTTTGATCTTCGGTTCTCAATCTCTTTCTATATAGACCCTTATTTTGGGGCTATGAGTAAAAGGAGTTGTCAGTATAACTAAATAGTCTCGAAGCATTTCATCCACATCAGCAAGCAAGTAGTTGCTGAGCGACTGTAAATATTATTTTCATTTATTTCATGTTTGAATTTAATAATTTTTTACACGATAATGGATGCAAAAATTAAAAAAAAATAATAATAATTAATTTGCTTTCGTTTTTCCAACTTTCTGATTAAAGGGTATTAACGTTTCCTTCCAAATAGCTTATTTATACGATAACTTCAAAATTATAGACATTCGCATTTTAATCTATTAAATTTTCATCTGCATATCTCACTAAGTTCTAGTTGACTACAATTTCAAAAATCTCTGGCTAAACATTGACTGCTAAATGTATATGCATTTATGCAAATATGCTTACAAATTAATATCTATGTATGTACTTGTGCATCTACATAAATAAATGAATATGTCAACTCTGTGTGCATATTAACTGTACACCAGAACACATTAATTCTTTATTGACAAATACATTTGTGCAATGCAGAAGCAAATTCAACAGAACGACCTGCAGCTTTACACTCTACCGGTGAGTGAATAGTAAACATTTGTCGTAATGCAACTAATAAATTGTTTAAATTGAAGTTTAGCATTTCTGCGAATCTCCAGGGCTGGGACAGAAAATAGTATATGCACGCATGCTGACACATTTGACTGGGGGTGTGAGTGTGTGCCGCCTGTCGAGCTTGTCTATCTTCCATGTAGACAGCATATTCAATATACATCCATACATATGTATGTATGTATGTAAAGACAACTGAGAGTGCTTGACCTGACTGCTTTTGAGGTAAGAAGTTAGGTAGGCGGGGTAAAGCATTGATAATGATAGCAACAGAGCAAAGGGAAGAACAACAACAACAACAGCAGCAGCAAAACAATAAGTTTTGGTCAAATACACAGAGAGCAGCTGGCGCAGCTACAAAATAAAGACATCTAGGAAATTTTCAAAATTTTTAACACATTTCTCGTGGTTGCTTCCAGGGCTTGAAAAAGTTTAGATTTTTTAAAAAGTTGCTAAAATTCGACAAATAATTGACTTTGACCAGCTATAACTCGGCGATGTTATGAATTTATATGAATGACTTTAAACACCTGAGTTATAGTTGGCCAAAGTAAAAATTTTGTAGAATTTTTGCGATTTAAAAGATTATAAATTTTATTTTATTTTTTTTAATTTCAAAATTTTTGGTGATACCTTTATTTTCTACGTAGGACAAATGGAGGGGTGTCCCTTACAAAATAAAGTTGTTGATATTGTAGAGATCACCCTAATATATCCTGCATATGCATTTACACACACTAATATACAAACTGCCACTGGCTGACAGTCTGATCGGCAGATAAAAGGCTACAAATTGTTAGAAATTTACGGCAAAACACATAGTTGAGAAATGAATGAAACGCATGCATATTGAAGGGCTCTACGAAATTCCTGTGGCAGGCATGTGATAAACAAATGTGCTTGCTCATAAGCTAAACTTATGCATTGACAGAAGTAATTACGTTACTGATTCGGATACCCAAAAAGTTTTGCTTTTTTAATATTCTTTTTTAATTTTAGGAATGTCTATGAAACCAACTTAAACGAATTTGTACCGTGAAGCCGGAAATTTTATCCTGAAGTGTCGCGAAAAATCCCGAATGATTTTTAAAAATGTCCTCAAAAATCTCCAAGGGCTTTAAAAAAATTGTGCCAAAACCTATAATTATCAGGAAAAGTTAAAGAAAGCCCATAGATAAAAAAAGTACCGAGTTAATCCAAAAAAAGTCCGAAAGATCTCAAAAAACCCCTCGGAAAATTCTAAAAGTATCACGAAAAGTCACTAAAGTAATTTGAAAAAGTGCCGAGTTAATCCGAGAAAATTCCCACAGAATTCTAAAAAATAGCTTGAAGATATCACTAAAATCACAAATAATTCCAGTCTTGCGTTTTTAATATTGAGGAATACATAAAAACGAACCTAATCCTATTTCTCCCGTTCAACGGAAAAATCTATCCTTAGCAGTCAGGAAAAATGCTGAATGATTCCAAAAACTTCCAAAATAATCTCGAAATGGCTCGAAAAATTCTGAAAATAACGAAAAGTTAAAAAAAATATCAAAAAAATTTTGAAAAGTGCCGAGTAAATCCGAAAAAGACTCTCAAAAAATCACTGGAAAACTCTGAAAATATTACGGAAAGTCATTAAAAAATGTAAAAAAATGCCGAGTAAATTCAAAAAATATCTATATAAAAAAATCCAAAAAATTTTGACAAGTCCCTAGTGAATCCAAAATAAAAATCCGAAGAGTCCTAAAATAGTCCAGTTCGATTCAGATAAATTCCGAGTAAATCGACAAACATACCGAAGAGCCCTAAAAAGTTCCATGGAAATCAAAAAAAATCGTCACGAATGTAACGAACAATTCCGAAAAAATTAGGCAAGTTGCGAGTATCTAAATGTAAAAAAAAATCCGGAGTATTCTAAAACGTTATCTAAATATATTAAAAATACAACGACAAGTCGCAATAATTTCGGAAAAATTTGCTTGGAAATCCTAAGTATATCACGAAATGTTCAAAGAAGTTCCGAAAAATTTAGACAAGTTCCGAGTGCATGCAAAATAATATCACAAAAAGTCACACAATCCCAAAAAAAAAACTAGAAAAATCCTAAGTGAATCCGAAAATATCCCAGAGGTTCCTAAAACATGCCTGAAAAGCTTTAAACATAACACCAACAGACACAAAAAATCCCACAAAATTTAGAAAAATCCCCAATAAATCCCACAAAATTTGGAAAAGTCTCGTAAAATCCTGAAAAAGGGAAAATGAGGCCTTTAAATAAATATTTGATGATATCGCTTCCTCTTTACTTTAAAAATAGAACTCCGATTTTTTTCAGTAAGTATAGAGCGAAACTCATGCAAAATATTTTACCGACCTTTGCTCTGCCTGCACAGATGTGAGTTTGTTAAATATTCAAACAATATCGTAATCACCCAAATGATTACTTGTCTACACAAACAAGCTTACTCCCAAATCACGATTAGCAAAGGCATAATTTATTACTTAACAATCATTCCCGCAAGATATAAAATTCCTATAACTTATTAACGTTTAGTGCATAATGCCCAGCGGCCAACGTCATCGTCATTTGCGAAAGTCAATAATTCATCAGTGAATGAAAGAGTGAGTGAATGAGTGCCAACAGCGGCACAAAGCAGTCAATGTTGTTAAGGAATACATGTATACATTAAATAATTATGTAGCTAAGTACTAGTAAAGATCTGCGAGTTTATTATGATATTTTAGCACGCTGACATAAAATGTGCGGTTTAATTATGCTTAGCAAATGCCGTTTGTGTATGTCTGGGAGTTATTTGTGGCTAAAGGCAAGCAACATTGCCACAAGTCACGCTGCGCGGAAGCGCACAGAGGCGGCACACAAAAACACACACAACTCACAAACTCCTTTGTATGTATGTGTATGTAGGGAATTTGCGAAATTTGAAAACTCATACAAAATTAACTGATTTCGTTTGCGAGTAAGAAACACGAAATGCTCCACGCCCTCGTTTGCCTCCACTTCCAACAAAGCCAAAGGCACAGCGAGCAATTTGCGAATGACTTGCAAAACATTTAGCATGCAGCAGTTTAATAGCGAAAGCAATTGAAGAGCGGCTGTAAGGGGGGGCGTTGCTCTAAAGGCTTTGCCTCCCCACAAGTCTGCCAACAAGCCTCTTAACAACACACTCCCACGCGCTCGTTTGCTTGATTTGGTTTCTGTAGCTACACAGCTGCTATCTGATCCATTTTGGATTTCCCAGTTCCCAGTTTTCTACTCGTCTTCGCCCCCTCTGCGCTATGCGACGTTTAGTGCTATTTTGCCTTGAAGCTGTGCGCCGATGCATTAAATTAAAAATAAGAGAATTTACTGTGAAATTTTATTACACTCAATTCACTCAATGCCATAGATATGTTTTGTATTTAGCTAATAATGGCAAATAAACCGGATTTGCGGCAGATAAAAAGCAAAAGGCAGACAAGCAATGAAAGGGGGGGAAGGGGGGTGGCGGACGACTGCTTCTTCACTTCTCCGGCTCGAGCGGCAATAATACAATAATCAAGTACTTTTGTGTATAAAACGGAAATGGGTAAAGATTGTGTGTGTGTGTGATGGCTCCGCACGTGTTGCATATTTGATGTAGTCTAACTGGGTGCAGTTTAGGTGAACCCATGTACATACATATGTATGATTAAATGATTTTGCCACTGTCAGGGGACCCACAAATTCGGTCCATTAAAGCACGCAATGCGTTTGCGAAACGAAAATGAACCTGTGGCTCCGCTTCGTTTTTGCGTGCGCTGTGAATTTAAAATGTGCATAGAAATGATTTTATCACGGCTGAGGGATGTATAACGAAATAAAATATTATGCTTCCAATGAAAAGCTGAGTATGCCTATTTGGTATAAAATCAAATTGTAAAAACGCAGAGTGATTAGGGTTAAAATTTAAATGAAGCCACGTTATAAACTGAGTGCAGGGGTAGTTATGGAAGTAGCTAATCTGTAGGAAATTTTAAAGGGAATTAAAAATGTGAGGGACTTCGCATTTTTGAATAGAGCTATATCGTTCGGCGAAATATCGTAACGTAGCGACTAGAGTTGCATTGTACTCCTTAGTAAAACCGATTCCCGATTACAGTGGATAACAAATTTGTGTTTTTTTTTGTTCACACCGGATGCCTTTATTAAATTCCTATAAAATCGCTATTTGATTACGAAAATATAAAATATGGTTCCACTTTATCACGTATATCTTGCGAAGCAATTAAAAAATCTTATCACAAAATATGGAAACTGAAAGCTTGCAAAATTCTCCATAAACCGTGTATACACTACTTTTCGATAGACTTTATAGTTTCTGAGAAATTAATTAAACATTCCAGATTTTTTTTTTTAAGAAAAACTTAAATTCAAATGTTAACAGGAAAAAATAAAAATATACAACATTCTGTCTAAACTTTTTTCGTTGTTAATGCAAAAAATCGATGGATAAATAAAGAAGGAATGAATGGTCAAATGAAAATGTACAATGATTTTTTGTACGAAATATGAGCATAAAAGGGTGTAAATGGCGTATGAGTAACTTTCTTTCCTCCTCATATTTCACCAGTGTTACTGATCCCAACCAAAATCCAGAAATTTTTTTTCTAATGGTTGGAAAAGGAGACCTGGTTTTTCAATGGCGACAGCTAACGATTTGTGGTAGATCTCTGTTGTTTGAGCTCGCGTAGGCTGGACAGCTGAGTAGCAAACGCTAAGTTGATTCCATCTCATCATCTTCCATACAGCTGCTGCAGTAGTGGCTTGAGGTAACGTTGAGCAATAAAGAGATATGGAGATTATTGAGGTTTAAGTCTATATATTGACTATATTCTGTTCGAATTTGCGCCAGTTTCTCATCCCGAGTGCAGACAGGTCTTTCTGCACTTGGTCCTTTCATTTTGTTCGGGGGCTCCCTTGATTTCGTTGTCCACATAGGGGTGCGAAGTCGAAGGATCTTTTAACCGGAGAGTTGTCATCCATGCGTACAACACGTTAAAGCCAGCGCAATCGGTGTATTTTTATGCGCTTAACTATGTCCATGTCGTTTAAAAGCTCATACAGTGTTGTCATAGTTGGCGCAAACGGCAGGATCTCCCTTCTTGTGGATTGGCCAAAGTACACTGAGACTCCAATCTTCGGATGCATATTCATCAGATCAAATTCTGTTTAAAAGCTGGTACATGCGCCCCACTAACTCTTCGCAACCGGCTGTGAACAGCTCAGCCGGTACACCGTCGAATCCGGGGCTTGCTGTTCTTCTTGTCTTGTTCGTCTTCCCAGAATAGGGGGACGTGATTTTCGCCCATATACATTGGTTCAGGTTCTCCTTCATCAAACGCACCACCTGTGACGCCATTCAAAAGCGTTGAGAAATTTTCCCTCCATATAATTATAGAAAACCCCAGAGTATATTTCAAGCTTGAAGAAGATTAGTCTATATTTCTTCTCTATTTTTTCAACAATATCAGGGAGCACACCACAAATTGCAGTACAAGCTCTAGAGACAACACAGGCGTTTCCGGAGACATGTTAACCTTCTTCAAAGATATTATTTATATTTGAAGGCTCTCAGTCCACTGCTTATTGCAGCTGCTTCTGCTTGGAAAACACCGCAGGTATTTAAGAGCCTAAATTCGAGTTCTGTGAATGGTTCTTCAAAGCGTGTTCATGGTTCCAGTTACTACTCCCCGCCCAGACCCATCTTGAGGGAATGTGGGTGAATAGGGATCCATTCGGATCAAGTGGTCGGTTCCAGCTGGGGTGAACTCAAAGCTTCTTATAATTTTGGAGCGCTTATAGCTGGTAACGAATTTAAACCACACAGCCTTAAGCCTGGCAGTAACTATTGCGTGCGTCGTCCGCTTTGCCTGCTATCCTCCACTGATTAAATTAGGATGCATCTTTGCATACTCTCCAGTTGCTTAACAATGGTGGCCAAGTCGAGTGCACTATGTCACGCCAAGACACCGTACATAAAAATTTGTGTGATTATGGTATCATAGAGCTAGTAAACTCCCTTCGGAAAGAGGCCGCAGCGTTGGAAAATGGCTGTAACAATATAAGGCTACTCACGTCATTTTACCCTTTCCTCAACTTTTGGCTTCTAGGCATACCCAGATGTATCACCCTATCATAAAACGGTGAGGAAGATTGGAAATAACAATCTCCTTCTTCATAAGGTTCGCGCCTTAGCCGCATGTAGCGGCCCAGTTATCTATCATATTCGGATAATGCTGCTTAAGTTCATACAAAGTGCTAATATTTAAACCTTAACTGGTCACCAACTCTCCATCAGATTTTCACGTAGAGTCTCTTAAGCGCCCAAAGATTATTACAAGTGCCTCATCTTTCTTCATATTTTGGGTCCGAACACGAAAATCTATTTCGAGGTGGTAAGTTTCATAATTATGTATGAATGTACCTGTTTGAAACAGAGTGTTGAAAGCAACAAGTCAATTCTGTCTTACTCATCAAATTTGCTTAGTGATTGGCCGCGCTCCTTTTATTTAAAAGTCTTTGATGACAAAACAAAACTCGTACCCTCGTAATTGTCTGCGGTGAGCGACCGCTATTACTTAGAAACAACTTTTTTGAATGCTAATCGCACCAGGAATCGAACCTTGTTATTACCAGGTGCGCAGCTCAAACCACTCGACCGGAGCGGCCAGTAATTTTACATTACATCCTTTAGCTAATTTAAAGCTTAAATATTTATAAACCTTAAACTTTAAACCCTTAGAGCCATAACAATGACAACCAAAATCCAAATTGCTTTTACTCTTTCCACCATTGACCTTTTTTCGAATGCCGCACACGCTTTCTTGCAAACACATATTTGTCAAAATCAACGATGGAAAATTTGGTGTCACTCAGCCACAATAAAAGCGGAATGCCTTTTCCGCAGAATGCCGTTTCAATTTAATCAATTTTGATGGCCGCGAAAGCTATGCTACTAACTCTTTAAAAAAGTGACGGAGGTAAAAGAGAAAAAAAGTGTAATGAATACCTGTGAGAATTTTTTCCGCCTTTAGTTAGTCGGCTAGTTCGTAAGCTTGCCAGTCAGTCATCAAATGAAAACAAGTAAGAAAGTCTAAGTTCGGGCGGAGCCGAACATTAAATACCCGGCGCAAGTAAGCTACCGCTACATGGTAAGCCGGGGTGTATCAATTTTGAGTAAATTAGCGTCCTTAAATTTTGAAATAATGAAGTTTCAAGCATTTCTGAAATTTACCGTTATATGAAAAGCGGCCGTAATTTTAGTCTGATTTCAATAATTTTCAACGTATTGCTTTTATGTGGCAAGCAAAATAACCGTACTGAGTTTGGTAGAAATTGGTGGAACGGTTACCGATACACATATATGTGATCATAAGTGGGCGGTGCTACGCCCATTTTCCAAAATTTTACCATAAACGTATTTCTTGGTAAAGAATTGTTGCAAGCATCAATTTTGAATAAATTAGCTTCAATATTTACTGATTTATCGAAGATTTTGTATTTCTCTAAATTACCGTTATATGGGATGTGGGCGTGGTTATTGTCCGATTTTAAAAAGTTTCGGCGGTTTTTTATGCTGTACGAAGGCCAACAACTGTGCCAAGTTTGGAAGAAATTGGTGCAGCGGTTACCAAGATATACACATGTAACCATAAGTGGGCGTGGCTACGCCCATTTTCCAAAAATTTATAATATTCTTATTTTTCGTCTAAAAATTATTGTAAATATCAATTTTGAGTGAATTATCTTCAGTAGTTACTAAAATATCGCAGTTTTCGTATTTCTGGAAATTACCGTTATATGGGAAGTGGGCGTGGTTAAAGTCCGATTTCGCCCATTTTCAATACCAACCTACCTTGGATTAAGGGAAACCTACATACCAAATTTCGTTGAGATATCTCAATTTTTGCTCGAGTTATCGTGTACACGGACAGACGGACAGACGGACAGACGGACAGACGGACGGACAGACAGACATGGCTTAATCGATTTCTTTTTTCATCCTGATCATTTATGTATACATTTGTCTATATCTATCTCGATTCGTTTTGGCTGTTACAAACAACCGTTATGTGAACAAAATTAATATACCCTTGTGCACAAGTGCGCTCGGGTATAAAAAGCTAAAGAGCCGAAGTGCGCTGAATTGTGCATCTCTGCGTTGGAACTGAAGGCCGTGGCGACAGCGCAATTCCCATTGTTCATCTGCTCATCTTTTTGCTGCCGCAGCGCTAAACCGGGAAGATACACTCTCACTCTGACCTTCAATTTTTGCGCACTGGGATCGATGCAGTTGACGGCGTGGGTCGCGAACTGATGTCAAGGTAAAGAAAAAGTCAGCCAGTGCGAGGAGAATGAGAAGCAAATGCAGTTATAACAAATATCGCTGACATGGCATTAACCATCCTTAAGTTGACGTTAGTTGGAGATAAATAAGTAAACTGACGCGTAATTTATTTGCTGGTTTATAGATAAAATTTGTCAAGAATCAGCGGTCGTAAAGTTGACAGGAGTTAAAAGGACATTGACTAAGGTGGCTGCGAGAGATGAGAAAACTAAAAAAAAAAACAGAAGAATGGAAAATCAAACAATCGGTAAAAGAAACTCAAGAAAAAGTTTATACCCATACAACTTAATGCCACAATGTATGCCGACAACAAAATCGATGGCAACAGCAACACCAATAGTAACATTAGCAACAAAAAGACATCGAAAAAAATTAGACACACAAAAGGTAAGCTGGAAAAAAAGTTAAACAACACAGCAAAAATAATAGAAATAAAAAGAAAAAAACAAAAATTCCAAACCAAGTAAATCACACAAAACGCTACGACAAGTGAACACGATAAAGCAAACTTTTTAATGGATTTTCGTGTTGATAAAATTATAAATCGCATGAAACGAAAATGTGCCGGACTGACTGTGTGACAAACGTCTCGTTCAAGTAAACGCCCTTAACATCTAACACAACTGACAGCTACGATAGCGGGCAGTCTGCTGTACAAAAACAAAAGGAAAATGGATGCGCACACAGAAATTGAAAAGAAAATTAAAAGGAAATGGTGTGTAGAAGTGTGTACGAAAGTTGAAGCGAAAAGATTTAGTTTGTGTGAATGTGGTGGCTTGCAAAAGATTGCTGCATTCGAAACTTTGTTCGTTTTTTTATACTTTTCGAGTTGCGCAAGTCGGCTGACCGCTTGGCAGTTTGTGTTTCGTCCGTCGCCAAGGATGGGATATTCATTTAGATAAATTGTCGTGTTTTATAGAATCTTTAATGAGTTTGAGCGGTGGAGAGTGGTGCAAATGTTTGAAATATTTGCACAGTGCTTTAGACTTGAATACAAAAAAAAAAAAATCAAAAATTAGATTAAATATATAACAATACAGTACACTGCTAGCATAATCTCAAATTTTCTCTACAAAGTCTCGGACGCAATATTTTGCGGCTCCTTCGCTTGCGTTGACTTTCCCAGCAGCAGCTGTAGGTGACCAAATCAGCAAGCGATTCTGCCCTTCATATCTACATAACAGTTCGGCCATCGATTCGTGGCCATTGAACTGGGACCAGCTGACCACTTTCCAGTTTTTTAGCCAAAATTTTCTCGCTGCCGAGCTGCATGCTCTGCGGAATTAACCTTGGATCACGTGGATTCGAGGGAACTCACTATCCTCCATGAGTCTAAAGTCCAGACCACATTCGGACTTAATATTGGCGTCATTTGTTTTTGGCCACGTCGCCGTTTGAAAATTCAAGCAGACGACAAGAAGTCATTCAACTTGCTGGACGCACTTTTCGAACTCCAGCCTTGCCTAAGCCATCAGACTCTCAATCTCGAAGCCTATTATCACCTTCTGCAGCAATGCCAGTTGCTCTCTTGACAGGGTCAACCGACAAAAAAAACCAGCATAACGCTACTTCCCACCCGGCTGAAATTGAGTTTGGATGGTGTCATATGGGCCCTGTGATTTCCCTTCAAAGCACAACTCCTCAGTCCTCTTCGAAACATTTTCAACAATTTCGATAGTCTGTTCCCTAGAACTGGCACCGTATAGGAAATTCTCTTCTTCCTAGATGAAGTTCATAAAGTTATCGATTATTTCGTCCATAATTAACGACGCGTTTTTAATAAGTTATCAATTTTGTAATTATTTATCGAAAGTTATCGATATATTCGTCGGCAGTTATTGACATATTTTCATTTATTTATAGCTCTCACCCTATTTATAGATATATTTATCAACATTGCTATCGATTTTTTTTTTCGATTGCTGTAGTTATGTTATCGGTTTTATGTATTATCGATATCTATATCGTCTGTAAAGTTCATTACTTTTTGGCGTTTAGCTTTTCACATAATTGTGTTTATTTCTTTGTTTACGTTCCAAGAAAAAGGACTCACAAAAAATCACTTTCATCTTCGCTTAGCGTGCACCACAAATGTTAATACCTCAGTAAAAATTACTTATATCGGCAGAAAATAATAAATGCATTTTATTTTAAACATATATATGTACATATATGTACAGTACAGTAGGCAAGCATTTTCTTACGCAAATGACGTACTTTCGAAACTATGCCGAGGCATGGGGACGAACAAAACCAAGCATGTGCACACAAATGAATGGCTTAAGAATTTGAAAATTATTTAAGTAAATGATCCGTCACCGTTACAGTAAATCTATCAGCAAAAAATGCGGAGGCAACGCAAAGAACTTGGGGATATCAAATGGCGACAAAGCGACACGAGCCATATTGCTTACGCATTTAGTGGTGAAAAGAGGGGGTGAGGGTGCACATAAATACGCAGAAAGTATGGTGAAGTTGAAGTGCGGGCACAAACGAAGTGATGAATGAATAAACGAATGGATGCGCAAGTGACTAAAGCCGTAGAAATGTGAAAAATGTGAAAAATAACCGAACCATTTAAGCACAAAAGCAGAAGAGAGGCGATAAATGATGATGGTTAAACAGAATTAGTGGCTAAGTGAGACAGAGGTCAAAAGAGGGTTAGGAACATGGGCAGAGATGAATGGTAAAAAATACTTATACACACACAACAAAAACTAAAACAACAACAACAACAACAATAACCATGACATTAGCTCATTTTAGTAAGTAATCTAATCAGAGAATTTGCTGGCGATTAGTAATTGAAGCATGACGCCATTTGTTTTGATTTGATGCCCTCGGTGTTGGTGTAGGCCTGGCCAGAGCAGTTCAATAAAAACCCAAGAACCCAAACAAATTAGGAACGTTACGGTTGATGAGTGTTTTCTTGCAAAAAAGCGGGCGTCTGCTGAAAAGCTTTTCCTATCAATGTACCATATTTTCAACATTTCTTGGCTTTTTTTCTTAAATAATATTTCCAACATTTCTCTTATTGCCGACATAATTTATTTGTATGTAGCTCGTTGATGACTGCATAATTTCAAATTGGGTGCGAAATTTGTTGGCAAGTTAAACAGCTTGTCGCTGTCTGTTTTGGCTGTTTGTACATCTGTCTATTTCTTTGCCTTTCCTCATTTGTTATCTTATTTTCTCAGTTTTATTACAGCTTCTCTTTAATGTAGCTACTTTTTTTTACGTTTTACTGTTGGTGGCTTTGAAAAATGATTGCCGACGGATATGTTAATTCAGCTAAAGCCAGACAAGAGCGAAACTACAAAAAAATAAAGAATGAGAATAAATTAAGGAAAAATATATGCTAACGCCATGCGGGCTGCGAGCTGAGAAAACACAAAAATCTCGCTGATTTGCTAATGCAAATATTAAGTCGCCAGACTGGAATTCCAAGCGATACTTATTTATGTGCATATATACAGCGCTAGCAGACAGTTGTTGCCCACAAAAAAAAAATAGGGGAAAAATATTATGCTGGTGTAAAAGTTGTGCGGCTATAGTTTGAAAAATTGTAAGAGACGCGTAAAATTCTTTGTTGCTTGGCTGCTTTCTTGCTTGCCGCTGCTTGAAACAATGTAATTGCTATGCAAATTTGTGTAATTATCACATTGCTGCAAAAAAGATGGAAACATCTTTTGATATATGTATGTATATGTCTAGGCATGAGGATTTACAATGAAATAAATAAAAATGTTGAAATAACTAGTGAGCGAAGAAATTGGGAGAAAAATGTACAGTAATTCAATATTGTAGGCTCTACATAATAAAGCAGTAATTTATAACGCCTGCGGATCAAAACACAGCGTTGATCAGCGCGCAGTGCGGAATAGACCGGCCAACCACATTGGTTGGGTTCGTGGCCTCTCTAAACCTCTGCCGTACGTTGGATTCGACACCCGGCTGCTATGCAATACACATCGAGCCAACAAAAGTCCACTTAACCCGCATTTAGGTTTCCATCACAACCACCACGATACTCCCTGGCACACAAGAACAGGCCAGAGTAAATTCGGTGGGCTTCTGTTCCTCCGTGGTTTCCATACCACTCTAGACTGATCGTCACCACCCACGAATTTACCTCCCAAACATTCACACCTTTCCGCCGAATCATCACGAATGTACTCATGCAATGGAGCTATTGTCCCAGTAGTCCTGTTACTTCCTTAATACCAGCTCCCGAAACAAAATATTTTGGCGACCCACAACCGTATCACAAGCTACAAATAAGCCCTGATATTTATATGCTACGAATCGCATGTCGGCCAGGATTCAATCACACCTAAAAATGCGGCGCACCTACCCACAAATCGCTCTTTAAGCCGCACTTACTACGGACCAACTTTAACGAAAGGGTCTTTTTGATCATTTGTTTGTGAAGTCTGAATAAAATGGCATTTGGGAGGTTGCTAGAGGGTTAAATTGTTCTAGATAATTAGTTGTCGGAAAATTTTACAAGAGATATTTTCAGACAAAATCTTAGCAAAAAGAACATAAAATTCCACAGAAAAAAAAAAACAAATATGTCTCCTTGCAAAATGCAGCATCTTTTTTTGGTATCTTTTAAAAAGACTTACTTTGCGTATGATGATAACTGCGAAGAATTTGGTATAGAAATCGGGCCCTGAGACTTAAGGTAATAGGAAAGTTAACACTGCGTTTCTTTGGCCAGTTTTAAAAAGGTCACACATGCCATAATAGAGCAAGATGGTTGAAAGAGGGGACTTTGATTCCATAGCGACGCCTATTATTTCTTTACGAACGGAAGAGAGTGAAAGAGTATGTATGTAAGTAAGCTCCCAGCCTACTATTGAGTCGATAGCGGCTCTGACTCTCTCGGGTAAATATTTTAGTCGACAGTTGTTAAAACTGTAATGGTTATAACGAAAAACTCACTTTGTGTTCGGCAATGTAGGAGTAGAATTTTCAACGAGCTAGTATTTACTGGGTGTCAGTACACAAAGGGATTAAGTGAGCTGATGTGTGAGGAAAAACTGGGATGAACATACCACTATATAGATATAGCAGTCATAAGGATTATCAATTTCTAGAACTCGCTAAAAAGTGCATTATGGATAAGGTTTAAGCCTAGGCGTCCACATTCTGAGGACGACTTAATGATCTATGCTAAATCTCACGGGTCAGGTAAGCCAAGCTAGTTTAACCTAACTTAATTGCAATATTTCGAAGTCATTGTAATCACGTATTGAAAATGGCTGCCAAGCTTTTGTTTGAGGATTCTATTAAAAGTTCTTGTTGCGTTAATTAGTTGGTTGAGCTAGTGCAATGTAATTTTCTCAGAAAACTTGTGCGTCTGCAAGTTTTTTTTTTTACTCTACTTTAAGTTAAAGTCTCAGTAGCTGAAGGATGCAAGCTGCGAACAAATTTACCACTTTTACTTATACAATAACTTTTGCAAAAATTTAAATTATTTTTGAAACAGGAAACACAGAAAAAAGGAAAAAACACAATAGCTCCAACGACCCTTAAAAGATTTGGTAATAAACCCAACCACTGCTATCGATGAAGTGTGATTATGTGGTCAAGGATAGAAAGGATTTGGCAAGCGTTTAAAGTTATTGACGCAGAGCAAGTTGTTGACACACACACACACAAATATATGTACGAACGTGCGGTACATACGCACTTAACCTTGGCCGCGAGTTCTCTTCCATGAACGATGTAAAGAAAATTTGCTGCAAGCGACGTAGGAAGAGCATAATAGGAGGTTAGACGGGGAACAAATTGGAAAAGTTGAGCTTTTGTGCTTACAACTCGTTGACAACTCGTTTGATAGAGTTTAAAAAATCCGCAAGTTGACAACAACACGGTTGGTTAAGCGATTTATTGGCGTACGCAATGGTGAGCACACACATCCCAACAGTTATATAAGCAGGTACATAGTTAGTTGGGTACCCATACATACATATATACATTTTCAGAAAAAAAGGATAAATGCTCTTTACGCCAAAGTCACGCTCTTTTCACATATTTACCGCCTTCTTGCATTCTCTTTTCTTTCCGTCGCACGCGACAGGTTATTCATACGCCCTGGCAACCGGCACTTCTAAGGTAATCACGTTGTATGAGTAATTTTTTTAAACGTCAAGGTCTCCCACTTCGCATCTTCAACGTTTCATTGTCATACAAGACAGACCTTCACGCGCATGCAAGGTTGACGAAGTGTGCTGTCATCATGCGAGGAAAGCTGGTGTGTAAGAAAAATTGTTTTCATCAAGTGCACTAGCTTTTTTTTTGACTGGAATTTTTTATTTTCCTGCTGCTGCTGTTGCTATTACTTTCACAGCTATTTCTCATACTTCACGGCTGCTTATATTCCGTGCTTGCTGTTGTTATTCTCTTGCCACATATTTTTTTTAGTGCTTTTACATTGCTCACATATTCTTTGTTGTTTTTCTTGTACTTGTTCCTGTTGTTGTTTTGAATTCCACACGCGCTAACACGTTGTCAACGTTGTTAACATCACTGCCCAGACCCAGTCACCCAACCAACCTTGCCAAACCAAACCTGCCAACTAGTACATATGCCGAGTTAAGTATTTCCAGCTAAAGTCGATGAGAGTTTTGTCGCCCTTTTACGGCGCTGTGCCACTCCACCGTTTCTGCCAAACGTGGCTGGGTATTTGATGAGGGATGACAGCTCCGTCAGCAGGCGTTGTTGGCTAACCGAAAAAAATGCGTGGATGCGTGTGGTGTGTGTATGGATGTGTGTTTGGAGCAAAGTGCGAAAAGTGCTGTAAATCGATTATGAAAGTAGTTTGCAAAATTGAGCTAGAAACTATTTTTACAGTGCTTTTACCATTTTGGATCGGCGGACTCATAACTTCTTTAGCATTTTAATCTCTTTTGACTGCTTCGTTTGATATGATAATACTTTTTGCCAACATCTTTTCTAAGCACTGCATTTGCTTATCCTGTGTATTGCTGTTTTAAGTTTCATGTGAAATTTCATAAATAATTCAGTAACATTTTGGCATCTATTCATCGACATCGCAGCACTTACAGAAGTGTTGTGTTGGTCAATAACCCAAAATGAGTTGAAAGTTGGGAAACAATAATGAAAAGCTTTTAGTTGAAGAGCTTGACAGCATTGACAGACTAAAATTAAAGTGTAAAAAGTATTAAAGTCGAGAGGACTGACTTCTTTTTGTAAAAATATTAAAATTCGAAATACCTAAATTATTTCTAAGGAAATGCTAAAATATTCAACCTTGTAACACTCGTAAATTCAGCCGAGAATTTGACTAACAATTAAGGCACAAAATTAGTAGAAAATATTACTAAGAGACAGCTTACTATATTAAACAATTTTAGTGGGAAATCGTACCATAAAATCGTTTGAATTAAAACCTACCTAAAATATTTTGAGTAAAACTTTATTTTGTAATAATTTTTTCATGTCACAGTCTGAGGTACATCGCTGGAGAAGTCGCTTATTAATTCTAAACTCAGTAAGGTTCAGAAGGCAGCATGCATGCTAATCACAGTAGCGCTACCATCCTAAACTTTCCGTCCGTAGACCTTTATGGAAAACTTCAGGCAAGCTGCAATGCAGTAAGACTAAATGCAGTGTAAAAATGGAAAAAAAGCAGATTTGGGACAAAGCGACATTCTAACAACTTACCCCGGTAAGTTTGCGTACCTAGATCACAAAACAACGCCTTCGAGCTCGACAACAATTACTCCACTTGTAACCCTTCAACGATGGACTGAGAGGATGATTAGGTTTGTCGCCTCCAAGATTGCGCTAAATTAAGAATAAGAGTAGAGAGTAGAATACACACGTAGGACATCTTATAAGACGTCTGATTTAGGCTGCCAAACCATTGCAGTGTTTTTTAAGCGCAGCACGAGGCCATAAATCTTCGCTTAATCTACCTTCAGTAACCATGTACTCCGATAGCCAAGCAGCTAATAAGTCACGGTATTGCTGTGAAACCTCACCATAATTTGCTATAAGATCTAGAACAGTCCTGAATAAGTTAGCTTCAAAGTCTGCTATACACATTCAATGGGGTCACAGAGACATACAAGAACGGGAACCACCCTGCCTAAAAGACCAGATTAACGGAAATATAACAGGAAAATGCATATGTGGGAAGGCATGCTAACAGAATGGGCTTGTAAGCCAAGGTCTGCTGTCGAAGCTGCCGTGACAAGGAAGAAATTAAATCGTGGACCACTACCCTGTCACTGGCCCTAAGTGTGCCGCTCTCGAACATTGAAGACAGTCGTATCTGGGCTGCAGCAAGATAGTGATCGTAGACAATGTTTGGTTCTCGAACTGTATATACATATAAAGTGTAGCACAATTGAAACGTTTCCTTCATTTACCACAACATGTTTGATTTAGCCTTATGAATCCTTTTATGATCAAACCTATTGCTAAAGGCTACCATATTTTGATCACCGGCGATGTCTATCAAACCTAGCCCGGCTTCAATTTGAGACTGCACTTTCCGTCAGTGCGATTAAAGGTGGCCGCTTTGCGCACCCCGGCATTGAAATCACCAATCAAGATTTTGATGTCTTGGCTGTGGCTGCGCTCATAGGCGCGCTCCAAGCGCTCACGAGACGAGAACTTTCCGACGAGTCTGTTTCCCAACACACAGAACCTGCGCGGGTGGCTTTACATGGCAGCTGTGATAGACATCTCAAAGTGATATGGCTTTATCTTACCTAGCCCCGGAAATCGAATCTCTTAGGTTCATCACCAATAAAAGTTTAATATTTTTTAGTTTGGAGAAAACAAAACCTTTTAAGTTTATCTTAACTCTGTGTGTATGTATATAAATAAAAATATTGTTTAAGCTTTCATGTATATAAATATACACACATATCTAACTTTGCACACAAAATGCCATATTATAATGGTTTAGTACGGAAACTCACTGACAAAAAAAAAAAACAAGTTTTGATACATACAAACAAATTCTTTTTCATTTCATTTTGTACTATTTGTTTTGCGTATCGTATTTTCCATTTTGCTTTTATATTTTTGTACTAGTTTTTGATGCGCGTTTATTACACGGTTTTTCGTCGAACTGTGTCAAGTGATAATGTTTGTGTGAGCTGCCATTAGAAGCAAATTTCACTACAAAAAATAAATGAAGCGAAAATAGGTTAAGTTGCATAAAGAGTAAAAGAACTTAAAACTAGAAATAGAAATACATAGGGAAAACTATGTAGATGTACCGTTGCACGCATTAGGAAATGCATACATATGTACGGTTGGTAGAAGATATTTGTGTAAATTTAGCAGACACATACAGTAGGGAGAAAATAAATAGGAACGCAACATTTTGACAAGTTTTGGCTATATTTATTTTTATTATTTAATGTTTTTAATATTTTTTTATGACTCATGTTTTTTGTGAAAGTTTAGCTCAAAATCTTAAAAACTGTGTAAGTACGAATTTCAAACATTGCACACAAATTAGGAAAATTTTAGAAATTTTCATCAAAATTTCAAACTTTTTATACAGAATTTTAAGAAAAAAATATTTCTGGGTACGACTTGCAGCTCATTAAATTTAAATACAATAAAAGGCGAATTTGAAGCAGCCAGGATTTACTGTTGATTTCTGGCAATATTCTTTTGTTGAGGGTGTCACGCATTTTCTTCCACACGAAGCATGTTCGATAATTTTCTATATGGAGGAAAATGCTCAGCACCGTCAAAAAAAAAGGGGTAAAAATCAACGGTGTAGGATACAAAACTCATAGCTAAAATTTTATTTTCATATTTTGAATACAATATTTTAATCTTTGATTAAGATATGTTGAAATTCGACGAATTTTTATAAAACTTGTTTAAGGATGGAAATTTTGACTTACATGGTTTTTGTTGGTTATTGAGCTGCAATTTCATAAAAAAATAATAAAAATGTATTAAAACAAAAAAAAAAATAGCCAAAATTTCGCGTTCCTATTTGTTTGCCCGCCACCGTATCTATAGAGCACAAGAGTGCTTGGGAAGAGATATCTGAAAGTAGATAGTGAGTTTAGTGCAAAACTGGCAAAAAAATAAGTTGAGGAAAGCATTTTATACGAAACTAATAAGTACTTGCAAGTAGGTGCTCCAGTTGAGATTTTTTTCTGAAGCGAGCACAACAGCAGACTTGAAGAGTAGCACGGACGACTCCGTTTATAAACTTTAAGTTATAAGTTTTGAATTTCCTTAAACAATTCCTTTCGGTTATTGAAATCTGTCGGCGCACTGTTCTATTTCCACGGTATATTGAAACTAGCTGAAATGACTGCTGTTATAAATATTTCGCCTAAAAATATGCCGAACAAATATTATTTCAAAAGTAACCTAAAGCGCATTTAAAAATTTTATATAAACAAATTTTGCTGCATATTTTTAGGGCAAGCTATTTTGTCGGCGTATGAGACTCCCGACTCCTAAACTAATATGTAATTCTAAATCTAGCAATCTTCTTAACTATTTGTTTTTGTATATACTACATCATTTCTTTTAGACTAAAACAGCTCTTAAGCGTATTAAAAAATAAAAATGCTCAGTATAAAATGCGCACAGCACAGCAGCTGATACCTGCCATTGCATATATTTACTGTCAACAATTTAGGCAGCAAATAGAATTTAGCTTAAGGCCCAGACACTTCAAAAACAGCAGGAAAATAAAAAAAATATTGCAACAGCTGCGTTCGACAGCTAAATTTGAAATCGCCATTCTTCTAGCCAGCCTGTGAATTGCAGAGAGTTTGTAAATATTAATTTGCATATTTTTAGGCGCACTGACAGCAAAGGCCAACACCAGCCATCAAAAGGCAAATCTGTTGCTACTAAAACACACTTTTTTCTAACTAACTGCTGCTAAGCTATTTGATATATATATATATTTCCACACTCATAGTCAGGCGTGCCAACTTATTATTTATGCTTTCGACATGTTGTCGAGTTCACTTGACTTGACTTGTAGCTGCAATACTTTTTGAACTTTTAGAATTTACGTACAAATTTTCTCGGTTTTTTTTCTCGCTACAATTATTTTTCTATTTTGTTTTTGATTTTTTGCTTTCTATGTTTTGTGCATTTGTTTGTATTTGGTTTGCTTTCGCCAGCACATAGTAGCTGAAAAGTAAATATTTATGAAAAACTGATAACAAACTTTGGCGCAGCAAATAATTTGCATATTTTCGGGCGTATAAAATTTTGTTTTGCACTACTACTGATTGCTAAGGCTGTCGTTATGGCTGCTGGTAGTATTGTAGCTGTTGTTTTTATTTTTTTTTTCGCAAGTTATTGCTGCTGTTGCTGTTGCATGCCTTCATCACTTGTGTTGCCTCACTCGTACTATTAACGAAAATATTGAGACACATTTTAAAGTGTTGCCTGATATATTTCGGCTGGTAGTAATTTGTTACGCACAAATTTTGTTGGTATTTTACTCCTGTTTGCTGTTCTTCTTTTTGAATATCGTTTTGGGAAAACTGTTTCGCATTTGCATATTAAAAGCATCAGCAGGATGCGAAGCTATGGCAATGGTTTGATGACCTTTCAGATTTTGAGTGAACTTTTACTGAAAATAAAATTACTACGAATCAGAGCTGTAAAACTGTGAAATCATATGAAATTAAAAATCATCAATTTTATGTTATTATGTTTTCATTGAATTTTTCCTTGTTGGGGAATGTGGCTTATAATTTTCCAATTCTACATTCACTCAAAGTAGATACGATTGCACACATTAACATATTCAAAGAAAGATTGAAAAAACTGAATGACGAAACATTAACTTTTAACACTGAATAAGCATTCAGATGAATGCAGCTTTTGCTATGTGTGCACACATTCATTCAGTACCAATCAATCGATATAAATATTCTAAATACACAAAACCCACTGAAAAATACGCAAGGTTGAATTTTATTGAANAATATATTTTTGATATTATTTTTTATTACATTTCTATTTAAATTGTTATGCAGCGGGTTTTAGAACGTGGTTGGTAAAATTATGCAATACGAATTGGTAAAAAGTATGAAATTTGGTTCGCATATCTGAGCAAAGCTGTTACAGTTTCCAACAACAAAGCATCGATTTAAAAAAGAATTTATTATAAAGTATTTTTTTTTTAAGTATTAAAAAGACGAATAAGGGCCAAATCAGCTGAATCTCCAAAATTTTACTTTTTTTGATAAATTAGACTAGAAAAATCTTTTCAGGAGATAGGTCAATATTTTCATCCATTTTAGGTAATTTAGTGTCGGATAATGGTGTTCAGATTAAGCTTTAGCTTAAAGTAGTTACTGCTAAAGCTTATGTATAGCCCAGGAGAAGCTTTTTAAATATTTACGTAAATTTTATATGGATAAGCATAAGGTAAAAGTTCGCCTTGATCATCGTTGCTTTAAAGTAATCTACACTTGCTGGAAGGGATTGTTTCTTATTTCAAATTTCAGTAGAAGCTGAATTGTTTCACTTTCCCTGTCAGCGAGAGAGAGCAATGAATTACTTAATACCGAATATGTTTTCTCAAGACCGTGTCTTTCTTCTTGTGGAGTTCTTTTTGGTGTTTATGACTAGTGTGCACTTTTAACCGATTATTACATAATTCGGTTGAGAACTGCATTAGCGTGCAAACCAATTTACATACTTCTAGGCGTACCATTTGAAAAGCTTTGCTTTATTAATATAACAAGCTACATTATCCTCAGTGGTTTTCGCTCAATTCAAATAGTTTTATTTATAAAAAATCTATTAGGAAAGAGCTGTCATATCTAAAGATTTTACAACATCTTTGGAAAAATATGCTACACGAGACCGTATTTATTTCATTGCTCTACTTTCGTAGAGTTATTCTATTCTATGCCTTCGTCGCCTTGCTTCCAGCGATAAGGAATACTAACACCAGAAGGGGACTATCTTTACCTCAGTCAGCGCCATGCTTTACAACTATAGCTCCCCCAGCACTAAGGTACACTTTGAAAAAATGTACAAACTTTTTTCAAAATGTTAAAGAAATAGGGTGGCACCAGCAATTTCTCAATAAAATATCACTGAACCTCAGAGAAACTATAGGAATGTTGCAATTCAATAAGATTGAAGATAAAGTGGAGCAGAGCTGTAAAATGATTGAATCAATAGGATCTGTATTCACTCGACATTCTTTTCAAAATTTTGATTGTTTGTTTGTATAAAAAAAGCCTCATTCCTGAGTGGCTTAAAATGCTTGAAAACAAATAAACTGTGTTGTGTTTTTGAATGGTAGATTGATATTCAGTATGGAATGTGAATGTAACAGAAGCATTCGCACACACACATGATTGTATATTTAAAATGAATGCACACGTTTTTACCATTCAGTACTAATACTTTTTTCCCAGGGTTGATATATTTTATACTTTAAAGTTTAAACATATCTGGAATTGAAAAAAAAACATATATGTATACGTATGTATGTATTTCAACGCGTATGTATAGACGTTTTCTGACATTAACCCATGGCTAATGACTGGTGCGAAATCAGTCCAAAAAAACATCGCAACCGTCGAGCACAAAGGACACATCTTGATACATACATTTACATATATTAGATTCGAAACTAGTGAACTGTATATAGAAATATAAAACAGTGTCAATAGAATTGAGTTTTTAAAACTCTTGCTTGAAAAAACTTAAGAATTTCAATACCGGCATCTGTCCCTTCGTATTATAGACTTTTAGAACTATAAAAGGTCTATTTTGCACGTAACCGAAGATTTTGTAACCGGAAAATTTTATTACCAAAAAATGTTACCTGTTCATGTCACTGCGATTCTAGGAACGTTGGTAATGCTATATATTCAGCCATGAAGAATTATGGAAATTCTGGCATTGCATATTTCACGGGGCGGGGCAATATTTTGTTACCAGCTTATGAGATGGTAACAAAATTTACCGGTTACAAGAGTACACCAATTGCGAAAAGGGTTTAAAAATTGATT
Source organism: Rhagoletis zephyria (assembly GCF_001687245.7). Lineage (NCBI taxonomy): Eukaryota > Metazoa > Arthropoda > Insecta > Diptera > Tephritidae > Rhagoletis > Rhagoletis zephyria. The sequence goes on along the minus strand of NW_016157226.1, from coordinate 127,386 downwards.
GTAGACATTTTTTCGCAGAATATATGTACAGTGACGAGCAAAACTGTAACATGGTGTAGCACTTTTTCATTCAGCCATCGCTATATTTTCAAGTTCTAGAGACTTTCATCCTTTTGTTGTATATTCTTGTTGGTACATCCCTGCTCCCTCTCTCATAACGATTTGAAGTCAATACAACAACAATAAAAAAACCAGCAGACAAAAATGTAAATTGAGGCAGATGTTACAGTTTTGCACTCACTCTCAGTTTTGCATTTGACAGTTATCTCTTACTTAGTTGGAAGTCAGATGACTTTTTTCTGTATTGTAATTTATTGAAGAAGTGATCACCAGTAAATAATATAGTTAATCAGGAACCATAAATGTAAATAATGGATTTACTGCGGAAAGGCGGGACCGCACGAAAAGTGGCAAAAAATTTTGGAATTTGCTACTTGAAAATGTTAAGACTGAGAAAAAATATAGCCTAAAGTGTTCCCAAGAACAAAGGAAGTCTGTCAAAAAATATTACGGTACGATATCTTGTGAACTTAGCAGCAAGTAGCGATGCAGCCACTATTACAGAAGCGCTTAAGGTATTAAACTTTAACGCAAATCAATAGACAGCGAGGCGAAGAATTGCCAAATTGAGCGCAAGGGATCATAAAAGAAGAAAAAAGCAAATTTGATCAAAATACATGTGCGAGTGCGGCAGCATTTTGCAGCATCGCACGAAATCCGTACCGTTGCCTATTGGGATATGTTAGGCCGTTCAGAATGCAATAAAAAAACATATTTTTAAGTTTCAATTGAAGGTTATTTGGTCCGACAATAACTAAAACGACTAAATTAATCGCTTTCAATCAGATGGCCGGGCATGGTATTGGGTCAAAGACCCAAATTAAGCCCATGCGGAGCATGTAAGGCAAACTGTGAATAACAGTGGTCGGTCAATAATAGTTTGGGGTTGTATTTCAAACATTTTCTTGGTCTGTTAGTACACATTATGCGTGAGGAACAGTATCTGTTCATATTTCAACAAAATTTGCAAGATGTAGTCGAAAAAATTAGAGTTTCTGCTGAAAAATCACCCAAAACACACTGCACATATTCGCAAAGACTGGATACAAAAGCAAAAATTTGCTATTTTGAAATGACCTCCACAATCCGCGGACATGAATCTCATTGAGAATTTGCGAAAACAACTAAAAGCACAGCTTACTAAGTATCCAAGTCCGTAAAATCGAGTACATGAGCTGTGAAAGCAAACTAAGGATATATCTCCAGAATTTTTACAGAGATACAAATAAGGTATGCCAAATCGTATCCAGGAACTGAAACAAGCAAAAGAGTACTGAACATTGTGTTAGTAGTTCTTTTTTTCGTGAAAATTGTTAAAAAGTTCTTAAAAATGTATGAGTGCAAAACTGTAACATCTGCCTTAATTTACATTTTTATCTGCTGGTTTTTTTATTGTTGTTGTATTGACTTCAAATCGTTATGAGAGAGGGAGTAGGGATGTACCAACAAGAATATACAACGAAAGTATGAAAGTCTTTAGAACTTGGAAAGATAGCGATGGCTGAAGTAAAAAGTGTTACACCATGTTACAGTTTTGCCCGTCACTGTATATATAAATTTAATTTATATGATTTTTTTCTATTAATTTTTTTCTTCAGTTTTCAAATTTAAAAATTTCAAAACGAAATTTTATAAGGGTTCTTGTTTTGTTTAAAGAGGGGTTGAGGAGTTACATTGTAAAATTTTTTTTATTAATTATTAATTAAAAGGTGTACTATTTAAACATATTTACTACGCACTTCTGCAGTAGGGTACTATAACTTTTCTCACGTAACGGATATTTGGAACAACCAAAATCGGGATAGATATATACTACATTTATGTACACATGTATGTATATACCGTAAATGCCCAAAATAAAAAGAGAAGTTGACTAGTTCATCTCCATCTGTCTGTCTGTCCGTATGTTTGTGTACACGATAACTCTAGGAAAAGTTGAGATATCGGAAGAAAATTCAGTACGGGGGTTTCCCTTTATGCAGGGCAGAAGCGTATTGAAAATACAAAAATTAAACAATAACCTGGTCCCTCCCATAAAACGGTAATTTCGAAAAATTCAAAAAATTCAATATTTCCTTTATTACAGAAAACAAATTGCTAAAAAACTCACATGTTTATTATAATACATTTTTGAAAAATGGGACATATTTGTAACTTTTTAAATCAATTTGCTCAAAACATACATTTAGAATAATGTTTTAAGAAATAATTACACCCGAGCGCATTTGTGCACATGGGTATTATAACTTTGTTCGCATAGCGGTTGTTTGTTGTCTAGCCCTTCAGGTTAATAAAGATTGTAGAAAACGATTTTTGGTTGTGTGGGGTCCCGTTTGATTCCCAAAATTGGAAGGAACTGATTTTTTCAAATTGCAAATCCTAATAAAAAAATTATTTCTAAAATAGGTTACAGCAGACAATATTTAATCATTTTTTATTAATACCGACACCTGATTGGAAGATCGACCTATCTCGGCAGCCAATTCAAAAACGCCCTAACTCAGAAAACTTTTTATGAAAGTCCTACTTCAGAATTTGGTTGAAGAACGCCCTATC